>NW_027616526.1:0-263000 GCF_964187855.1 Myxine glutinosa
ATACAAGTGCAAAAGTGGTTTCCTACACCAACACAAGTGCGAAAAGTGGTTTTTCAACACTAACACAAGTGCGAAAAGTGGTTTTTCAACACTAACACAAGTGCGAAAAGTGGTTTTTCAACAATAACACAAGTGCGAAAAGTGTTTTTTCCACACTAATACAAGTGCAAAAGTGGTTTCCTGCACTAAGACAAGTGCGAAAAGTGGTTTTTCAACACTAACACAAGTGCGAAAAGTGGTTTTTCAACACTAACACAAGTGCGAAAAGTGGTTTTTCAACACTAACACAAGTGCGAAAAGTGTTTTTTCCACACTAATACAAGTGCAAAAGTGGTTTCCTGCACCAACACAAGTGCGAAAAGTGGTTTTTCAACACTAACACAAGTGCGAAAAGTGGTTTTTCAACACTAACACAAGTGCGAAAAGTGTTTTCTCCACACTAATACAAGTGCAAAAGTGGTTTCCTGCACCAACACAAGTGCGAAAAGTAGTTTTTCAACACTAACACAAGTGCGAAAAGTGTTTTTTCCACACTAATACAAGTGCAAAAGTGGTTTCCTGCACCAACACAAGTGCGAAAAGTGGTTTTTCAACACTAACACAGGTGCGAAAAGTGGTTTTTCAACACTAACACAAGTGCGAAAAGTGGTTTTTCAACACTAACACAAGTGCAAAAAGTGTTTTTTCCACACTAATACAAGTGCAAAAGTGGTTTCCTGCACCAACACAAGTGCGAAAAGTGGTTTTTCAACACTAACACAAGTGCGAAAAGTGGTTTTTCAACACTAACACAAGGGCGAAAAGTGCTTTTTCAACACTAACACAAGTGCGAAAAGTGTTTTTTCCACACTAATACAAGTGCAAAAGTGGTTTCCTGCACCAACACAAGTGCGAAAAGCGGTTTTTCAACACTAGCACAAGTGCGAAAAGTGGTTTTTCAACACTAACACAAGTGCGAAAAGTGGTTTTTCAACACTAACACAAGTGCGAAAAGTGGTTTTTCAACACTAACACAAGTGCGAAAAGTGGTTTTTCAACACTAATACAAGTGCGAAAAGTGTTTTTTCCACACTAATGCAAGTGCAAAAGTGGTTTCCTGCACCAACACAAGTGCGAAAAGTGGTTTTTCAACACTAACACAAGTGCAAAAAGTGGTTTTTCAACACTAACACAAGTGAGAAAAGTGGTTTTTCAACACTAACACAAGTGCGAAAAGTGTTTTTTCCAC
This sequence comes from Myxine glutinosa, assembly GCF_964187855.1. Classification (NCBI taxonomy): domain Eukaryota; kingdom Metazoa; phylum Chordata; class Myxini; order Myxiniformes; family Myxinidae; genus Myxine; species Myxine glutinosa. The sequence goes on from NW_027616526.1 coordinate 1,229, forward strand.
ACTAATACAAGTGCAAAAGTGGTTTCCTGCACCAACACAAGTGCGAAAAGTGGTTTTTCAACACTAACAAGTGCAAAACATGGTTTTTCAACACTAACACAAGTGCGAAAAGTGGTTTTTCAACACTAACACAAGTGCGAAAAGTGGTTTTTCAACACTAACACAAGTGTGAAAAGTGTTTTTCCACACTAATACAAGTGCAAAAGTGGTTTCCTGCACCAACACAAGTGCGAAAAGTGGTTTTTCAACACTAACACAAGTGCGAAAAGTGGTTTTTCAACACTAACACAAGTGCGAAAAGTGGTTTTTCAACACTAACACAAGTGCGAAAAGTGTTTTGTCCACACTAATACAAGTGCAAAAGTGGTTTCCTGCACCACCACAGGTGCGAAAAGTGGTTTTTCAACACTAACACAAGTGCAAAAAGTGGTTTTTCAACACTAACACAAGTGCGAAAAGTGGTTTTTCAACACTATCACAAGTGCAAAAAGTGTTTTTTCCACACTATTACAAGTGCAAAAGTGGTTTCCTGCACCAACACAAGTGCAAAAAGTGGTTTTTCAGCACTAACACAAGTGCGAAAAGTGTTTTTTCCACACTAATACAAGTGCAAAAGTGGTTTCCTGCACCTACACAAGTGCGAAATGTGGTTTTTCAACACTAACACAAGTGCGAAGAGTGGTTTTTCAACACTAAAACAAGTGCGAAAAGTGGTTTTTCAACACTAACACAATTGCGAAAAGTGGTTTTTCCACACTAATACAAGTGCAAAAGTGGTTTCCTGCACCAACACAAGTGCGAAAAGTGGTTTTTCAACACTAACACAAGTGCGAAAAGTGGTTTTTCAACACTAACACAAGTGTGAAAAGTGGTTACGTCACATAATTATTGTGTGGCCATTGGAAATTCATGGGTGAACCATTATGATGTTTGCTTCTTTCCCTTCACTGGTGTTGGCTTCGCGGTTCGGGTGCCGGCTTGAGATTCGAGGATCCTGGGTTCGAATCCCGGTCGATCACTGAATTAACGCCAGGGGGGGTTAACTCAGCCTGTCATCCTTCCGAGGTCGGTAAATTGAGTACCAGCTCACTGGTAATTCCCTGTGTGTCGCAAGAGGCGACGAACAGGGGTGGCGGCAGGAAGGGCATCCGGCCATAAAACATTGCTTCAAAAAGGGGACCAAGGTGCCCGAAAAAGGCCAACCCCTGCTCTGCAAGGAAAATGGCCTCTAAAGGTGATTCCTTCACTGCTAAGCCCTTGAATTATTTCCCTCGTCTTGGCTTTCCTAACATTTATAACCTGTCCATTTTCAAAAGGCAGGTTTTCTAGTACCTCAAAAGTTTTCCAGTCATAAAAATAATAATGATATGGCAACCTCAGTATTGTCAAGGTCGAGGTTGGAGGGCATATCTTTGTAGACACATCACATCGATCGAGATGATGACTTTGCTTTTAATTGTGACAAAATAAATTTGACCCTTGCATCTGCAGCTTCAAATTGCGAAAATTGCGAAAGATCATGAGAATTGTGAAAGATGATGGGAATAGAGCCTGTGATTGATGCTGTGAAGAGAAACAGGTTGAGATGGTTTGGTCATGTGTTGAGGAAGGATGAATGTGACTGGGTGAGAAGAGTGATGGAAATGAATGTAGAAGGAAGTAGAGGACGGGGAAGACCGAGAAAGACTTGGCTAAAGATGGTGGAAGAAGAAATGCGGGCAAGGGGGTTAACAAAGGGGAGATGCAGAAAATAGGGCAAAATGGAGAAGATTGTCATGGGGACCGCAAGGCTAACCCCTCTAGCAGGGAAAATGGCCTTAAAATGCCTGTTGTTGTTGTTTTGTATCTGCAGCTTCAAAACAACGCACTGATGATCTGTTTCTTTTTCCCTCAATGCAAAAGCAATTGATTAACATGGGCCCATAACAATAGTGTGTGGAGATCAAAATGATGTTCACTTTAAAAAGCTATAATCAAAATAACACACCAGAAGTGGATCAGAGAAGTCCGGGAGTTCAGGCACGAGCACAGCTAGCAGGGTACAGATGGTGATGATCGACGTGCAAGCAACCAGCACTGCCAGCGGCCACTCTGCAATCAACTCTGCATAACTAGAGAAGGCGAGAGAGGGGGGCGGGGGATAAATGTGAGCAAACAGAAACACGATGTAGACATGGACTACTTTAGAGTTGGAAAGTTGTACCAACAGCAAATCACAGTTTAAAAATCAATATATTTTTTAATTTCCTTGTATAATTTCTCCAATTTCATGACAAACTTCGCTTTCAAAAAAATAATAACAATAAAAACACCCGGCCACAGAGAAAAAAAAACTCCAGCCACAGTATACAAACAAAAAAACGATTGCAAATTGCCGAAAGTAAAGCTATGGGGAGTATAGACAGAGGGGGTGGGTTGGGGCTAAAGAAGCCATGCGGTGGGGGATAGGCAGGTGCCTGGAGGTGGTCGCTTGGCATGGAAATAACTTCTGTGATCTTCAGTTAGGCGATAGGATCAAACAAAAAGTGCCTAAATCCATTTCCCAGCCGAGCTTCCATAATTTCACCCTCGCTCCCAAGCATCACTTCGGAGGTACGAGAATGGATTGGAAATCTCAGCTGGTGGAATGGAACGAGGTTGCCAAGGTTACCAGCTACACCCACTGTGATAACTGCTCAATGAATATTTACACTGAATTCCCGTTTCTACCAATACACGCTCCAAATAAATTGCTCATTTGAGATGAGCAATCTACGAACCCGTCACAGATCGGTACCCGGCTAGTATTTTATATAGTAGGATGTCATGTTATCCTTGTAATAAAAAAAAACAACGGATGTCCACTTGAAGAAACTTGATCACATTATTTAGAGATCCGAAAAAGAAGATGGTTTTCTTTTACCCACTCTCAAAAATAAAATGTAACAAGTACAAATACATTCAAAGTACACTGCCCCATGCCAAATAATTAAATACGCTGCAGCGCGGCATTGCCGGGGCGCCTCCGGCGCCCGGCAATACTGCAGTGCAGCTCATTGAGGCTGCATTGGGAGGGAGAGGTGTACACTAATTGATTGATTAATTGTATAATTAAAATCAATAAAAGATTATCACAAAATATTTTCATAATCAATTGGCTCATCGCATAACTAAACCACTAGTGCTTCATCAGAAGATGTATCTTTTAGAAATTTAATTAAATAAGTCATTTATAAAAAATTCAATAATTAATTGATTACTCAATAAATAAGTAATCGATTAATCAATAAATAATTAATAGATGAAATGATTAATCAATAAATCAAAAATATCCTTGATCACTCATGTCCAAATATTAGCTTCCCAGTTCAAAAGGTGCCTGAGATATTGGCCAAATGAGAAAGAAAATAAATAAATGATTAATAATGAAAATAAATAAATAATAATCATAAAAAAATTAAATTATTAATCAATTTGGTCAGAGAACACATAAACTACCACTATTTCATCAGAATGTGTAACTTAAAAAAAAAAAATTTTTGTGTCATTAATCGAATAATTAAATAATTAATCGATTAATTGATTAATTAATAAATCAAAAATATCCTTTGCAGCCAAATCACCTGGTCATTGGCATGTCCAAATATCAGCTTCCTAACTCAAAAGGTGCCTGAGTTAATGGTCAGAAGAGAAAGGAAATTTGATTAATTAAATAAGTACTTAATTAATCGATAATAAATAAATAACTCCTCAATTTATTGATTAATCAAAAAAAAAAAAAACGTTTTTGACAAAGGACTTGCTCACTATTGTGCCGAAATTTCAGCTTCCTAGCTTAAAGGATGGCTGAGATATCGTCCGGACAAACAAACAAGAAAGCAAGAAAGAAAACAAGAAAACAAGAAACCAGAGTGAAAACTGAGTACTCTCTTTCAGCGTGCGTCACTGCCGAGCCCCCTTTGGTGCCCGGCAATGACGATTTGCAATGCCTGGCGATTGCATAGGAAAGGAGCGGTGTACAACAAGTAAAGATACATTCAAAGTACACCGCCCCCATGCCAAATAATTAAATATCCTACAGCGCGGCATTGCCGGGGCGCCTCCGGCGCCCGGCAATACCGCAGTGCACCTCATAGAGGCTGCATTGGGAGGGAGAGGTGTACGCTAATTGATTGATTAATTGTATAATTAAAATCAATAAAAGACTATCACAAATTATTTTCTTAATCAATTGGCTAATAGCATCACTAAACCACTCGTGCTTCATCCGAAGATGCATCTTTTAGAAATTTAATTAAATAAGTCATTAATAAAAAATTAAATAAGTAATTGATTCACCAATAAATAATTAATCGATTTAATGATTAATCAATAAATCAAAAATATCCTTGATAGCCACATCACTTGGTCACTGTCCTGTCCAAATATTAGCTTCCCAGCTCAAAAGGTGCCTGAGATATTGGCCAAATGAGAAAGAAAATAAATAAATGATTAATAATGAAAATAACGAAATAATAATCATTCAAAAATTAAATTATCAATCAATTCGGTCACAGAGCACATAAACCACCACCATTTCATCAGAATCTGCACCTGATTTTTTTATTTTTTTTAGTACTTCATCGAATAATTAAATAATTAATCGATTAATTGATTAATTGATTAATCAATAAATCAAAAATATCCTTGATAGCGACATCACTTGGTCACTCATGTCCAAATATTAGCTTCTGAGCTCAAAAGGTGCCTGAGATATTGGCCAAATGAGAGAGAAGACAAATAAATGATTAATAATGAAAATAAAAAATAATCATAAAAAATTAAGTTATTAATCAATTCGGTCAGAGAACACAAAAACCACCACCATTTCATCAGAATCTGTAACTTAAAAAAAAAATTTTTTTTTGTCATTAATCAAATAATTAAATAAATAATCGATTAATTGATTAATTGATTAATTAATAATCAAAAATAGCCTTTGCAGCCAAATCACCTGGTCATTGACCTGTCCAAATATCAGCTTCCTAACTCAAAAGGTGCCTGAGTTAATGGTCAGAAGAGAAATGAAATTTAATTAATTAAATAAGTACTTAATTAATCGCTAATAATTAAATAACTCATCAATTAATTGATTAATCAAAAAACAAAAAATACCGTTTTTGACAAAGGACTTGCTCACTATTGTGCCGAAATTTCAGCTTCCTCGCTCAAAGGATGGCTGAGATATCGCCCGGACAAACAAACAAGAAAGAAAGAAAGCAAGAAAACAAACAACCAGAGTGAAAACTGAGTACTCTCTTTCAGCGTGCGTCACTGCCGAGCCCCCTTCGGTGCCCAGCAATGACGATTTGCAATGCCTGGAGATGGCATAGGAAAGGAGCGGTGTACAACAACCAGAGTGAAAACTGAGTACTCTCTTTCAGCGTGCGTCACTGCCGAGCCCCCTTCGGTGCCCAGCAATGACGATTTGCAATGCCTGGAGATGGCATAGGAAAGGAGCGGTGTACAACAACCAGAGTGAAAACTGAGTACTCTCTTTCAGCGTGCGTCAATGCCGAGCCCCCTTCGGTGCCCGGCAATGACGATTTGCAATGCCTGGAGATGGCATAGGAAAGGAGCGGTGTACAATGATTAATAATGAAAATAAATAAATAATAATCATAAAAAAATTAAATTCTTAATCAATTTGGTCAGAGAACACATAAACTACCACTATTTCATCAGAATCTGTAACTTAAAAAAAATAAATTTTTTTGTCATTAATCGAAAAATTAAATAATTAATCGATTAATTGATTAATTAATAAATCAAAAATATCCTTTGCAGCCAAATCACCTGGTCATTGGCATGTCCAAATATCAGCTTCCTAACTCAAAAGGTGCCTGCGTTAATGGTCAGAAGAGAAAGGAAATTTAATTAATTAAATAAGTACTTAATTAATCGCTAATAATTAAATAACTCCTCAATTTATTGATTAATCAAAAAAAAAATTGTTTTTGACAAAGGACTTGCTCACTATTGTGCCAAAATTTCAGCTTCCCAGCTCAAAGGATGGCTGAGATATCGTCCGGACAAACAAACAAGAAAACAAACAAGAAAGAAAGCAAGAAAACAAACAACCAGAGTGAAAACTGAGTACTCTCTTTCAGCGTGCGTCACTGCCGAGCCCCCTTCGGTGCCCAGCAATGACGATTTGCAATGCCTGGAGATGGCATAGGAAAGGAGCGGTGTACAACAAACAAACAAACAACCAGAGTGAAAACTGAGTACTCTCTTTCAGCGCGCGTCACTGCCGAGCCCCCTTCGGTGCCCAGCAATGACGATTTGCAATGCCTGGAGATGGCATAGGAAAGGAGCGGTGTACAACAACCAGAGTGAAAACTGAGTACTCTCTTTCAGCGTGCGTCACTGCCGAGCCCCCTTCGGTGCCCGGCAATGACGATTTGCAATGCCTGGAGATGGCATAGGAAATGAGCGGTGTACAATTATAATTAGAAGAAAAAAGAATGCCATCATTCGATGCAGATACTTGGTGCTATAAATGAACTGAACACCAGTTAAAAGAACGGTTCACTCAGAGCAAGTTAGGGTTATCGCTCATGGATGATTGCTCTACTGCCCAATACAAGCAATATTACGAATCAGTTGGTTGCCCAAAAACATTGATTGCTCCATGCATCGCAATTTATTCAAAATGTACAAATTGGCTCTGTGTCTGACAAGTCAGTTGTTGGCGACTTGGCACAGTGATTCAATCAGAATGGTGCAAAATGTCCACAAGGCAACCTCTGTATATGGCTTATCCCTTTTTCTGCAAATGACGAACAAACTAGTTATGTATGTTCAGAATGGCATGGCATGACAAAACCAATGCCACCAAGAGCTGCTTGTATGGCTGTGTGGGTGGAACCTGAAACAAGGCCTCGTTACCTGAGTTTCTCTCAAAATGCTGTTGATCTATTATATAATCGCTTTCTTTGTAACAAGTTTTCTCCTAAACAGTGTTAGCTCCTATACGAGCCTCGACTTAGTATACAAAATAAAAATTAAGTTTTTATTTTACAAATGCACTTAACATCAAGGAATAAGAGGAAAAATAAATAAATAAAATGTGTGCTTGTGTCCAACATCATGGCTCATCAAGGTCTTTACACAGCCAAACAAGTATGACCTCGTCATGGCATTTGCATCTTGGTTAGATGCAAAATAGTTGTAATTTTACAAGAAAACAGTTCCTTTTTTAACAGCTTGTTGGAAGAATAAACCAGAAGCAATTATCCTTCAAGAGAAATGAAAATATAAATTTTCAAAGAAAAATTGCAACAAGTAATTTGCACCTTGCCAAAAAGCAACACCTGGTGGCCCAGGCTCTCAAACAACAACTTATTGGCCAATGAGTCTCAAAACGATCGACAACTAGACGGCACTCGTAAAGGGCTTAGTAGTCTAGTAGGAAGACTAGGTCCCCCTGCACCCCCCGGAGATATACTTCTAATCAGTGTTTCTAGATTGGAAAAAATGTGTAGAAAATGACTAGCTATGGCCCCAAGCTTTAATATCAAGTTTAAGATTTTTTTGGAGAAGGATTTCAATTGTTATCTTGCCAAAACGAAGTTTTTGCAAGATGTATTAGTCAGCTTGTATGTTTGTTTGTTTGTTTTTATCTTGCCAAAACAAAGTTTTTGCTAGATGTATCAGTCAGCTTGTATGTTTGTTTGTTTTTTATCTTGCCAAAACGAAGTTTTTGCAAGATGTATTAGTCAGCTTGTATGTTTGTTTTTATCTTGCCAAAACGAAGTTTTTGCTAGATGTATCAGTCAGCTTGTATGTTTGTTTGTTATCTTGCCAAAACGAAGTTTTTGCAAGATGTATTAGTCAGCTTGTATGTTTGTTTTTTTGTTTGTTTTTTTTTTTGTTTTTTTGTTTGTGGTTAATCATTTTTTTTCCACGTTTAGATCACTCTGTAGACCACAGTTATTATTGGAAACTCCTGTAACTTCGCATATCAGAGTCCTATAGAGATACCCTTCAGCACCCAAAATTTTGAAGGTCAAGGTCAAAGGTCAAGGTCACTTTGTGGTCAATCATGGAGGTCGACGAAACCCTTATTTTTTGAGTAACTTTGATCGGATCGTCTCCAAACTTCATGGGAATCTAGTATATGGTCCGGCGCTCAGCTGATTAGTTTTTGGTGGCGATCGGCCTTGACCTTCATGGTTAGCGCTGGAGGTCGAAAATTATTGACCCCAAGGTCAAATGTTGAAATCGTTATTTTTTGAGTAACTTTGATCGGATCGTCTCCAAACTTCATGGGAATCTAGTATATGGTCCGGCGCTCAGCTGATTAGTTTTTTGTGGCGATCGGCCTTGACCTTCATGGTTAGCGCTGGAGGTCGACCTTGACCTTTGACCTTGACCTTCAGATCACTCTGTAGACCACAGTTATTATTGGAAACTCCTGTAACTTCGCATATCAGAGTCCTATAGAGATACCCTTCAGCACACAAAATTTTGAAGGTCAAGGTCAAAGGTCAAGGTCACTTTGTGGTCAATCATGGAGGTCGACGAAACCCTTATTTTTTGAGTAACTTTGATCGGATCGTCTCCAAACTTCATGGGAATCTAGTATATGGTCCGGCGCTCAGCTGATTAGTTTTTGGTGGCGATCGGCCTTGACCTTCATGGTTAGCGCTGGAGGTCGAAAATTATTGACCCCAAGGTCAAATGTTGAAATCGTTATTTTTTGAGTAACTTTGATCGGATCGTCTCCAAACTTCATGGGAATCTAGTATATGGTCCGGCGCTCAGCTGATTAGTTTTTGGTGGCGATCGGCCTTGACCTTCATGGTTAGCGCTGGAGGTCGAAAATTATTGACCCCAAGGTCAAATTTTGAAATCGTAGGTACCATATCGAGTAATACCTCATATGAATGCCCTTGATGAGTGCTTCCCAGATCTGTAAACAGTTTGACGCTATGACGTCATTTGATGACGTCATGACGAAAAAACGGAATTTTCATGAAAAAATTATTTCCTCAGTTCTCATCAAAATCTTTCAATATCTCGTGGGCAGACATTCCTCAAAGAGTCGCTTCTAGTGGATAGCAGTTCTGTTCACCTCAGTGTGACCTGAAGCAAGTCACTCATGTTCACATTTTGGCAAGATACGGTTCACCCTGTGGGTGACATAGGTTTATTATTTTATTATCTTGCCAAAACGAAGTTTTTGCAAGATGTATTAGTCAGCTTGTATGTTTGTTTTTTTGTTTGTTATCTTGCCAAAACGAAGTTTTTGCAAGATGTATTAGTCAGCTTGTATGTTTGTTTTTTTGTTTGTTTTTTTTTTTGTTTTTTTGTTTGTGGTTAATCATTTTTTTTCCACGTTTAGATCACTCTGTAGACCACAGTTATTATTGGAAACTCCTGTAACTTCGCATATCAGAGTCCTATAGAGATACCCTTCAGCACCCAAAATTTTGAAGGTCAAGGTCAAAGGTCAAGGTCACTTTGTGGTCAATCATGGAGGTCGACGAAACCCTTATTTTTTGAGTAACTTTGATCGGATCGTCTCCAAACTTCATGGGAATCTAGTATATGGTCCGGCGCTCAGCTGATTAGTTTTTGGTGGCGATCGGCCTTGACCTTCATGGTTAGCGCTGGAGGTCGAAAATTATTGACCCCAAGGTCAAATGTTGAAATCGTTATTTTTTGAGTAACTTTGATCGGATCGTCTCCAAACTTCATGGGAATCTAGTATATGGTCCGGCGCTCAGCTGATTAGTTTTTTGTGGCGATCGGCCTTGACCTTCATGGTTAGCGCTGGAGGTCGACCTTGACCTTTGACCTTGACCTTCAGATCACTCTGTAGACCACAGTTATTATTGGAAACTCCTGTAACTTCGCATATCAGAGTCCTATAGAGATACCCTTCAGCACACAAAATTTTGAAGGTCAAGGTCAAAGGTCAAGGTCACTTTGTGGTCAATCATGGAGGTCGACGAAACCCTTATTTTTTGAGTAACTTTGATCGGATCGTCTCCAAACTTCATGGGAATCTAGTATATGGTCCGGCGCTCAGCTGATTAGTTTTTGGTGGCGATCGGCCTTGACCTTCATGGTTAGCGCTGGAGGTCGAAAATTATTGACCCCAAGGTCAAATGTTGAAATCGTTATTTTTTGAGTAACTTTGATCGGATCGTCTCCAAACTTCATGGGAATCTAGTTAGTATATGGTCCGGCGCTCAGCTGATTAGTTTTTGGTGGCGATCGGCCTTGACCTTCATGGTTAGCGCTGGAGGTCGAAAATTATTGACCCCAAGGTCAAATTTTGAAATCGTAGGTACCATATCGAGTAATACCTCATATGAATGCCCTTGATGAGTGCTTCCCAGATCTGTAAACAGTTTGACGCTATGACGTCATTTGATGACGTCATGACGAAAAAACGGAATTTTCATGAAAAAATTATTTCCTCAGTTCTCATCAAAATCTTTCAATATCTCGTGGGCAGACATTCCTCAAAGAGTCGCTTCTAGTGGATAGCAGTTCTGTTCACCTCAGTGTGACCTGAAGCAAGTCACTCATGTTCACATTTTGGCAAGATACGGTTCACCCTGTGGGTGACATAGGTTTATTATTTTATTATCTTGCCAAAACGAAGTTTTTGCAAGATGTATTAGTCAGCTTGTATGTTTGTTTTTTTGTTTGTTTTTTTTTTTGTTTTTTTGTTTGTGGTTAATCATTTTTTTTCCACGTTTAGATCACTCTGTAGACCACAGTTATTATTGGAAACTCCTGTAACTTCGCATATCAGAGTCCTATAGAGATACCCTTCAGCACCCAAAATTTTGAAGGTCAAGGTCAAAGGTCAAGGTCACTTTGTGGTCAATCATGGAGGTCGACGAAACCCTTATTTTTTGAGTAACTTTGATCGGATCGTCTCCAAACTTCATGGGAATCTAGTATATGGTCCGGCGCTCAGCTGATTAGTTTTTGGTGGCGATCGGCCTTGACCTTCATGGTTAGCGCTGGAGGTCGAAAATTATTGACCCCAAGGTCAAATGTTGAAATCGTTATTTTTTGAGTAACTTTGATCGGATCGTCTCCAAACTTCATGGGAATCTAGTATATGGTCCGGCGCTCAGCTGATTAGTTTTTTGTGGCGATCGGCCTTGACCTTCATGGTTAGCGCTGGAGGTCGACCTTGACCTTTGACCTTGACCTTCAGATCACTCTGTAGACCACAGTTATTATTGGAAACTCCTGTAACTTCGCATATCAGAGTCCTATAGAGATACCCTTCAGCACACAAAATTTTGAAGGTCAAGGTCAAAGGTCAAGGTCACTTTGTGGTCAATCATGGAGGTCGACGAAACCCTTATTTTTTGAGTAACTTTGATCGGATCGTCTCCAAACTTCATGGGAATCTAGTATATGGTCCGGCGCTCAGCTGATTAGTTTTTGGTGGCGATCGGCCTTGACCTTCATGGTTAGCGCTGGAGGTCGAAAATTATTGACCCCAAGGTCAAATTTTGAAATCGTAGGTACCATATCGAGTAATACCTCATATGAATGCCCTTGATGAGTGCTTCCCAGATCTGTAAACAGTTTGACGCTATGACGTCATTTGATGACGTCATGACGAAAAAACGGAATTTTCATGAAAAAATTATTTCCTCAGTTCTCATCAAAATCTTTCAATATCTCGTGGGCAGACATTCCTCAAAGAGTCGCTTCTAGTGGATAGCAGTTCTGTTCACCTCAGTGTGACCTGAAGCAAGTCACTCATGTTCACATTTTGGCAAGATACGGTTCACCCTGTGGGTGACATAGGTTTATTATCTTGCCAAAACGAAGTTTTTGCAAGATGTATTAGTCAGCTTGTATGTTTGTTTTTTTGTTTGTTTTTTTTTTGTTTTTTTGTTTGTGGTTAATCATTTTTTTTCCACGTTTAGATCACTCTGTAGACCACAGTTATTATTGGAAACTCCTGTAACTTCGCATATCAGAGTCCTATAGAGATACCCTTCAGCACACAAAATTTTGAAGGTCAAGGTCAAAGGTCAAGGTCACTTTGTGGTCAATCATGGAGGTGGACGAAACCCTTATTTTTTGAGTAACTTTGATCGGATCGTCTCCAAACTTCATGGGAATCTAGTATATGGTCCGGCGCTCAGCTGATTAGTTTTTGGTGGCGATCGGCCTTGACCTTCATGGTTAGCGCTGGAGGTCGAAAATTATTGACCCCAAGGTCAAATGTTGAAACCCTTATTTTTTGAGTAACTTTGATCGGATCGTCTCCAAACTTCATGGGAATCTAGTATATGGTCCGGCGCTCAGCTGATTAGTTTTTGGTGGCGATCGGCCTTGACCTTCATGGTTAGTGCTGGAGGTCGAAAATTATTGACCCCAAGGTCAAATGTTGAAATCGTAGGTACCATATCTTCGCATATCTTCGCATGTAACTTCGCATATCAGAGTCCTATAGAGATACCCTTCAGCACACAAAATTTTGAAGGTCAAGGTCAAAGGTCAAGGTCACTTTGTGGTCAATCATGGAGGTCGACGAAACCCTTATTTTTTGAGTAACTTTGATCGGATCGTCTCCAAACTTCATGGGAATCTAGTATATGGTCCGGCGCTCAGCTGATTAGTTTTTGGTGGCGATCGGCCTTGACCTTCATGGTTAGCGCTGGAGGTCGAAAATTATTGACCCCAAGGTCAAATGTTGAAACCCTTATTTTTTGAGTAACTTTGATCGGATCGTCTCCAAACTTCATGGGAATCTAGTATATGGTCCGGCGCTCAGCTGATTAGTTTTTGGTGGCGATCGGCCTTGACCTTCATGGTTAGCGATGGAGGTCGAAAATTATTGACCCCAAGGTCAAATGTTGAAATCGTAGGTACCATATCTTCGCATATCTTCGCATGTAACTTCGCATATCAGAGTCCTATAGAGATACCCTTCAGCACACAAAATTTTGAAGGTCAAGGTCAAAGGTCAAGGTCACTTTGTGGTCAATCATGGAGGTGGACGAAACCCTTATTTTTTGAGTAACTTTGATCGGATCGTCTCCAAACTTCATGGGAATCTAGTATATGGTCCGGCGCTCAGCTGATTAGTTTTTGGTGGCGATCGGCCTTGACCTTCATGGTTAGCGCTGGAGGTCGAAAATTATTGACCCCAAGGTCAAATGTTGAAACCCTTATTTTTTGAGTAACTTTGATCGGATCGTCTCCAAACTTCATGGGAATCTAGTATATGGTCCGGCGCTCAGCTGATTAGTTTTTGGTGGCGATCGGCCTTGACCTTCATGGTTAGTGCTGGAGGTCGAAAATTATTGACCCCAAGGTCAAATGTTGAAATCGTAGGTACCATATCTTCGCATATCTTCGCATGTAACTTCGCATATCAGAGTCCTATAGAGATACCCTTCAGCACACAAAATTTTGAAGGTCAAGGTCAAAGGTCAAGGTCACTTTGTGGTCAATCATGGAGGTCGACGAAACCCTTATTTTTTGAGTAACTTTGATCGGATCGTCTCCAAACTTCATGGGAATCTAGTATATGGTCCGGCGCTCAGCTGATTAGTTTTTGGTGGCGATCGGCCTTGACCTTCATGGTTAGCGCTGGAGGTCGAAAATTATTGACCCCAAGGTCAAATGTTGAAACCCTTATTTTTTGAGTAACTTTGATCGGATCGTCTCCAAACTTCATGGGAATCTAGTATATGGTCCGGCGCTCAGCTGATTAGTTTTTGGTGGCGATCGGCCTTGACCTTCATGGTTAGCGCTGGAGGTCGAAAATTATTGACCCCAAGGTCAAATGTTGAAATCGTAGGTACCATATCTTCGCATATCTTCGCATGTAACTTCGCATATCAGAGTCCTATAGAGATACCCTTCAGCACACAAAATTTTGAAGGTCAAGGTCAAAGGTCAAGGTCACTTTGTGGTCAATCATGGAGGTCGACGAAACCCTTATTTTTTGAGTAACTTTGATCGGATCGTCTCCAAACTTCATGGGAATCTAGTATATGGTCCGGCGCTCAGCTGATTAGTTTTTGGTGGCGATCGGCCTTGACCTTCATGGTTAGCGCTGGAGGTCGAAAATTATTGACCCCAAGGTCAAATGTTGAAATCCTTATTTTTTGAATAACTTTGATCGGATCGTCTCCAAACTTCATGGGAATCTAGTATATGGTCCGGCGCTCAGCTGATTAGTTTTTGGTGGCGATCGGCCTTGACCTTCATGGTTAGCGCTGGAGGTCGAAAATTATTGACCCCAAGGTCAAATTTTGAAATCGTAGGTACCATATCGAGTAATACCTCATATGAATGCCCTTGATGAGTGCTTCCCAGATCTGTAAACAGTTTGACGCTATGACGTCATTTGATGACGTCATGACGAAAAAACGGAATTTTCATGAAAAAATTATTTCCTCAGTTCTCATCAAAATCTTTCAATATTTCATGTGCGTTGGTCATGAAGACATACTATTCACCATACGAAATTATTAAGGTCAAGGTCAAAGGTCAAGGTCACTTTGCGGTCAATCATGGAGGTCAACGAAACCCTTATTTTTTGAGTAACTTTGATCTTATGATCTCCAAACTTGGTGGGTATATAGGGTGTGGTATGGCGCTCAGTTGATTAGTTTTTGGTGTCGATCGGCCTTGACCTTCAAGGTCATTTTGAAGGTCATTCAATTTTGACCAAAAGGTAAAATTTTCAAGTTTCAGTTGCCATATCGAGTAGTACCTCAAATTGAAGCCCTTGTTGAGTGCTTTCCAAACATATAACTAGTTTGACAATGTGACGTCATTTGACGGCGTTATGACGAAAAAACTGCACTTTTCATGTATATTGTATTGCTTTAGTTCGCATTGTTTAGGTCACTCTGTAGAGCACAGTTCCCTTTGGAAACTCTTGTAAGTTCGCATATCAGAGTCTTTTAGAGATACCCTTTAGCACACAAAATTATGAAGGTCAAGGTCAAAGGTTAAGGTCACTTTGCGGCCAATCATGGAGGTCAACTAAACCCTTATGTTTGGAGTATTGTTAGTCGAATCAGCTCGAAACTTTACAATATTGTAGTATATGGTCTAGTGCACAGCTGATCAGTTTTTGGTGGCGAACGGCCTTGACGTTCATGGTTAGCGCTGAGGTCGAAAATATATCGAAAATTTTCAAATATACCGACCTGATATCAAACGACATTCACAAGATTCGCGGCCAAATCTCGGACGTTGGTGAGCTCAGTCTTTTGATTTGTGATATTCAGAGTGCAGGATAGGGTGACATGTACATGTATACGAATGATTCTGTTATTCGTATTTACAGAACAGTAAACAATTCTGTTTTATATACATGAATTTCGAGGCATACTTCCTATCGAAGTAATATTATGACAACGAGCGCCAGACGTATTTACAAAGAATTACAAACCACGAGTTGACTAGGACATATATCCATGAGCAGATTATTTTCATCATATTAACTTGGCATATCATTGAGCGAAGACATAATTGTTCCAATGCGAGCACGTTAACACTTTATTTTACAACAGATCAATAAATAGTTAACATTAAGAGAAGGTAAACAATATTATGATGGAACAGAGATCTCGTTCATGAGTTTGTTACTCGCGCCAAGAAACATACAGAGATAATATTGTGCACGAATCTAACAGTTTTAACACACAACAGAAATATATTCATATCCGATTGATATATCACTACTGTATTCATATCCGATTGATATATCACTACTGTATTCATATCCGATTGATATATCACTACTGTATTCATATCCGATTGATATATCACTACTGTATTCATATCCGATTGATATATCACTACTGTATTCATATCCGATTGATATATCACTACTGTATTCATATCCGATTGATATATCACTACTGTATTTATATCCGATTGATATATATCACTACTGTATTCATATCCGATTGATATATCACTACTGTATTCATATCCGATTGATATATCACCACTGTATTTATACCCGATTGATATCTCACTACTGTATTCATATCCGATTGAGAGCTTGAATCTTTTAACTCTTTGCTGAGCACTATTCAAACAAGGGGAATATCCGTTGTCAAGGAGACGGCGTCATGGTCAGAGAAGTATACATCTTGAACTTCAGTAAAAATTGAATTTTGATTGGGAGACTGTTTATTGAAGTATACGTGATCAAGGAGGGATCCGTAATCAGTGGTAGGTTTTGTGATAAGCTGGTCAAATCCGTAATTCTTCATCAATTCAGTGCACTTGGACCAAGGGTTTTCTAGCAGATTATCGTTGAGGTCTCCAAGAATGACTGTTGGCGCATTCGTTGGTAAGAGCAACAGCAGAGTCTCCATCTTCTGAAGAAATACACCCATGGACATAGAGGGACTTCTGTACAATGCACATACAACAAGGCGTGACTTCTCTGGTGTTTCTACGACAATGACTTTTGATTCGAGCTGGTCAACTTTGATCACTTCCAATTCTTTCGGGTCCAAGCATTGTTTTGCACATACCAAAACACCATGCATTCCTCTGTGGTCATTTTCCGCTGGTACATCCAATCTGAAAGCAGTGTATTCGTGTGTTGTGAGGAAACCGTCAATATTGTGCTCCTTTGTCAGGTACGTCTCGGTAAAACACATGACGTCGGTGTTTTCTAACGTTCTTGCGTAACTGGCAGTCATAAGGTCTTTCATTTTGGGGAGGAAATAGCGAATGTTCAGGTGACCAACTCTGATTGTCTCGGGTGCACGAAATTTCTGCGTAGATAACTCGATGGGATTTGATCTCATTTCTTCCATTACTGCGGCCACTTTGTTTTCCACTTTTATCCCAGCTTTGTCAAAGTCTGTGATGTAGAGACCAGATAATGTCTTAACTCGGCTGAATGCCACGTATGCTTGTCCTTTCCCAAAGCGTTTTGCGCCTTTCATGCTGACAACAATTTGCTCCACAGTCAATCCCTGGCATTTGTGTATTGTTGTTGCCCAAGCAAGTGTCAATGGAAATTGATGCCGTGTTGTTTGTGATCCTTTGTGGCCATTTTTCTCATACCTTCCCTCAATTCGCTTCACCGGCACAGAATCTGGGTACTCGGCCTTCCATTGACTAGCAGCTATTGCTTGCTTTCCAACGTTTGAACTGTCAAACTTGACAAGAACTGTAATAACCTTGCCCGTATCGTTCGTTCTGACGTCTGTGACACATCCCATTACACCATTGACCAATCCATCTAGCGTATCAACGTTGTATGTCAGCATGACTCTGGAGCCTCTCGCCACTTCAAGTACTGTATGTAAGCCACCAGTATCAGACCGTTTATCAGATTTAGATTTCACTTTTCTCAAATCTATCAGGCCGGTGCTGTCTTTTTGACCATCGATTGCGCGGATCTGGATTTTTTCTTTTCCTGCAACGCAGTCCTCTTCTAGTTTGATTTTGTTCCAGGCATCAACATCTTTGTTCCAAGCAAACACGTGAAGTGCGTCACTGGGATGAGTTTCATCGGTTACGTCTGACTCCCTGGACTTTAACATTTCAATGTCACTTTCAGTATACTCGTTTGTTCTCAAACGACATAGGAGTTCAGCAAACTCTTGGTCATCCTTTTGCCTCATCACTTGGCTCAATTCATGCAGCATGAAATGATCTGTCCACAACGATCCATGCAAATTGGCAGTCGGGTCTCTTGTTCGTGCGTATATGTGTGGCTGACCAACAGGTGGAAGCTGATAAAGGTCTCCAACAGCGAGGATGCAAACATTTCCAAACAACACCGAGTCATCTACAACACCCTTGATCTCTGTCAAACGTTTGTGAATGTCAAGCAAGAAATTTGATCCAACCATGGATACCTCATCTATGATCAACACCTGTAAATTTGCAAGACTGGTTCTCAGTGTATTCAGTTTGTCCGGAGAAAGTGGCTCAGCCGCTGATCCATATTTTTTTACCCGTAGCAACAAAGCACTATGAAGTGTCTGGCCATTGATGTTAAACGCAGCTACACCTGTAGGAGCTGTCAGCAGAACTGTGGTATCTGTGGGGCTAATGGTATTTGCCAGTGCAAGTAATTTTTGTGTATCAGATTGTATCAGACGGATCACGTGCGATTTTCCGACACCACCAGGACCACTGAGGAACACCCGATATGGTTCGACTTTCTCGCCAGAGTTCATTGCTACCACAGCACGTTTGCACCATTCCCTGTGAAACATGACGATTTCTCGCTGTCTTTCATTCAAACCTTGCATCATACGTTGGTAATCGGCAGTAGCAAGAATATTCTTGTCGCCTCTTTCTGAAGAGATCACAACATCATGAGATCCTCTTTGTCCAGTTCCAAGAAAAAGTTCCGCATTTGCAACAAGATCTTCGGGTTCAAGCTCTGTGTCAGACACGTGTCCTTCATGTATGTCCAGGCGATTGGCATGCTCTGTTTCAGGTGCTAATGCTGCCCAAACATGTTCCGGATTACCATCGTTTTGAATATCTACATTTTCAGCTTCAGTCACTTCAGTGTACATTGATTCCTTTGCCAAAAGTTCCTCCTTTACAGCCACGAAGTGTTCTCTGTAAGACTCAAAGCCACCAAGCAGATCAGCTTCTTCGTTTCTCCATGGAAAGTACAACATCAGTTTAGCCCGACTGTAGTTCTCTGGTTCTTTTTCTTCGCTGTATTTCCTGAATCTGATCACTGCTTCATTTCTCCGTTTGTTCATACTGCCAGTTTCTTCTCTAAGTTTGATTGTTTTTGGATAGTTGTCTCGACCTCTGTTTTGGTTTTGATTGTTGTCATCAAGGTCATCCAAGATTTTCGGCAATACATCTCCAGAACTATCAGCCTTGTAGTTTGTTCTGTAATTTGCTGCGAACTCTGCCAAACATAGATTTTCAAGCGAATTTGGCCTTGCTGCATACCGATCGATCATGTTTGTCTGAAATATGTCAGGATCATCATCGTCCTTCCCAAGCAATTGTTCCTTTGTTTTCAAGACAGCAACTCGATCACTTTGTGGATCAGTGTTTACGAATACCACACTCCTGCTTAGCCTCTTCATTGGTATGGACAAAATGCGATAGGCAGCTTCTTGTGCACTGAGTTCACGGTGATTCAGAAACACAGTTCCAACACGCTTCAACATTTTTTTAATGTCTCGATCTTCGTTCTCTTTGCAAGTTTGTTTTAACAACTCTCCCATGCCCTTTTCGTCTTTTGTCAGGTACGCAGCGACATACATAACACAAGCGTACGCGTCTAGTATGTACTGAACATCGATATTTGCTTTCCAGACCTTCAGAATCATTGGATTGTATTGGTTCAAAGATTTATCACACGGCTGTCGTTGCAGAACAATTTCGGATCCTTTGTTGCAAACTGTGAGTGCGGCATTATACTCTTCTTGAGTGACTCCGGCTTGGGTACAGAGCTCGGGTATACTGATATCACTGGGAGTTTCTTCGTCTGTCAATTCTTTGCGAACCAAGCCAAGAACCTGATTTGCTTTTTCAATTATGTTTTGTCTGGTTTCCTGATCTTCCGGTTCTTTTGCAATCAAAGTTTTTTCAGAGGGAGCGCGTGGAAAGGAAAATCTGCAAGAGCCTGTTCTTTTTTTGCAATACGAAGAGTGTTTGTGTGTCTGGACCTTCTTCGTCAATTCCCTAAGTTCAGAGTCTTCTGGAGTAGCTGAAGTTATATGCTCGTCGATAAATGTGCAAATTTCATCGTCTGTTTGTACACCAACTTTGGGAGCATTCTTAACCCATAGCAGAGTGTGTGCATGTGGTGAGCCTCTTGCCTGAAACTCGATTCTGATGACATAATCAACTATTTCTCCAAGTGGTTGTGCTTTGGATTTTAATATGTCTTTGAATAACAGCTGAAGTCTGTAGTCAAATTGTCTTGCTGCAGTAGCCGGGTTGCACCTCAACCACATTGATCTTTCTTCGAAGGACAGGTTCCTCACATCTTCGTCTGATAGAGTTGTACCATACTGTCGTGCGATTGTTTTAATCACATCGGGCCATTGCATATCAGCGGCGGAAAGAGTCAAAAACCATGTGGGCAAACCAAGTTGTCTTATCATGGCTAACACATCGTAAGAGAGTCTCTGGAAGTACGCTGGCGATCCTCTGATGTTTTGCATGATTTTATATGCTTGGTCAGTTTTCAATAGATTGTTCATGTTTTCAACATTCTTAAGAAGGCCTGCGGTTAGGTTTTGACCTTGGAAGGCTTTGCTAGATGCTCTTCGGTACACGAAATGGTTTATGTCACCATGTACATGGGCATTTTCCGTAGCATACTGTGCGCTGAGCAAGTATTCAATAGATTTGCCGAATCTCCCATCACAATCCAACAGTCTCTGGTTGAAGTACCTTCGCGGAGTGATCTTTTGTGGCCTTTCAGTAGTTAATCCATTTTTTCCATCCGGATATTTGTCTGGATTGGACAGTTCTTCAAAATTCTCAGAAAGCATTGCAATTGGTTTCTCACCTTCGGCAGGGGCAACACTAAATACCTTAGAAACACCCCTCAGTTCAGGATTTTCATTCATCATGAGAGTTTCGAAAGGTAAACCACGAATGCCAGCCATTTCCTCTGAATATGTTGCGTCTTCCGCCATAGCTTCGTCATCGGAATTTTCAGCAGATAATTCTTCCTGTACTTCTTTTGGATCTTGTCGTTCAATCTGATCATCTGCCATTTGTGTAACAGTTTTTATTTTACTCGTTGGAATAGCTAATTGTGGTTTTGCTTCTGATGCTAATTTGGTGCCCGCCACATTGAACGAATCTGTCTGCACTTGCTCATGGGTAATTTCATTGATGCCTTCGTGTTCACTTTTGGTGACTTCATATCCACCAGGTTCCCTGTCATTTTCAGTGTCCGTCAATGCGACATAATGATCTTGAGCTATGAGTCCAAGATGAAATTCGTGGGAAACGTTCAGCCTGCTGACAACCTCAGTAACAACATTTGTTGTGGTCGCGTGAATCTGTATTCTTAAGGACAACATATCTGCCATTGCCTGCAGGGAAATGTGTTCGCCCCATTGTGTTCCATTTGCTAAACCTTCAATGTATCGGACCCATTCAATTTCTCTCTTGGTAGCTTCATCGTCAATCAAAGCAATTGCACGGTCACCTGCATCTGGTTGTTCGGTGTCTGCGTTTGTACGATCACCTGATTGTACTCGAGCACAAACGAAATCGCGGTAGTGTTCTGGGTAGTGTTCCATATAGATGCCTAATTTCCTTCTCAACTCCGTTGCTGTCATTCGTAAATTGGTGATTCCTTCAAGTTGATAACACACTGAGGCGAACAAGCAATTTCCATCGTTTGCCACGTCAACAATTTTCATGTTCAGTCTGTTCGCAATTGTTTCCAGTGAACCATAATAGCCAGTACCTGCTGGAATAATTTCGAAAGTTATGTTTGTGTTCTGCCCACTAACTTCCTGTCCATACTCACATTCGTTTCGGACTCTCGTTTTCCTACTGTTCGTCACTTTGGCTTTTGTTCGACCCTTTGACACGGTTGCCTCTCTGTTTTTCCTCATTGTTGTGTTTGTTGCTTGGCTTTTATCGCAGGCTGGTCCTGTTTTGGTCCCAGGTCTCGTTGCGTCCTCTTTGTCAGTTTGCACTGGAATGTCCAGGTCTTGATCTGTCATTGCTTTCCACAAATCAGAATCATCCGAAGCGGCTTTATCTGACCAATTCTCAAGCATTTTAATGTTGCTGTACAAATGATTGTTTGCCTTCAAGTACTGCAAAGCGTTCACTACTTTGTTGATATCGACAAAGTCGTAGTAGTAGTGTTTTTTATATTCCATTTTTCTCTTGAACTTCAGTGGGATTAGTTGACTTTCGCTCGGGAGTCTTGGCAAAACAGAGCACACTTGGTCAACATTTGAGGGCACATTAATAGCGGGTCCGTGAATTCCATGCTGTTTTCCCCTTGGAAGCCCAAGTAATTTCATGAAAGGAATTCTCTGACAGAGCAGTCGTAACTCGAGTGCATTCAAATCTTTCATTTCCTTTGGTTGTGAAGCAAGATACAAATTATTCGCCTTGGCTTGGGATGGCATTTTACCTCGTTTCAGGGTAAGGTGACAAGTGCGGCAAATCCATTCACGATCATTTTTGGATTTCAGTCGGTAGGAGATAACATCCTTGATCATCTTAGATGAGCCCTTGGTGTATTTATCTTCATGCAGCTCTACAACTGTTGCCCTGTACATCATGCGATGACAAGTTGAGCAGATGTAATCCGGTCCATCTTTGACATTGTTCTCGAAAGACTGAATTATTTGTTCTTGTAGGCTCGAATTGCGTTGTTCTCTTTTCATTCTAATCTTAAGCTTCATTGTATTTAAGCGGGTCACTTTTTTGACAGGTATTTCTTTCGCACGTTGATTTTTCACTGTATTACGAACTTTCTTCAGTCGTTCTCGTTTTTCTTGGGCCGATTCCCGTTCACGCTTTCCTTTCACCGTCTTACAGACTTTCTTCAGTCGTTCTCGTTTTTCTTGGGCCGATTCCCTTGTATTTTGATCTGTCACAGCCTTTAACACTTTCTTGAGTCGTTCTCGTTTTTCTTGGGCCGATTCCCGTTCACGCTTTCCTTTCACCGTCTTACAGACTTTCTTCAGTCGTTCTCGTTTTTCTTGGGCCGATTCCCGTTCACGCTTTCCTTTCACCGTCTTACAGACTTTCTTCAGTCGTTCTCGTTTTTCTTGGGCCGATTCCCTTGTATTTTGATCTGTCACAGCCTTTAAGACTTTCTTGAGTCGTTCTCGTTTTTCTTGGGCCGATTCCCTTGTATTTTGATCTGTCACAGCCTTTAAGACTTTCTTGAGTCGTTCTCGTTTTTCTTGGGCCGATTCCCGTTCACGCTTTCCTTTCACCGTATTACAGACTTTCTTCAGTCGTTCTCGTTTTTCTTGGGCCGATTCCCTTGTATTTTGATCTGTCACAGCCTTTAAGACTTTCTTGAGTCGTTCTCGTTTTTCTTGGGCCGATTCCCGTTCACGCTTTCCTTTCACCGTATTACAGACTTTCTTCAAGCGTTCCTCTTGTTCAGTGGAGGATTCTTGTTTTCGATTTTCTGTCATTGACTGTCGCTTCATTTTCAATCGTTCTTCTTTTTTTTGAGGAGACTCAACTTGATAATATTTTGTTACGGCCTTCTTGACTTGTTCTCGCCGTCGTACTTTCTTATCAATACTTTCCGGTGCTGTTTGGTCTTTTTCAATGATTGCTTGATCTTTGATTACAACTCGCTTTTGTGTCTTTGTTTGGTTCTGACCAGTTGAGCTATCCTCAGATTCCATTCTTAATGTATCCACACTTTCGTCAGGTTTTCTTTTTCTTTCTATCTTCACATTTTGCGCGTCTTCGCCTGTCGAGTCAGCTTTCTTCGAACAAATGTTCCTCTTTTTCTTCATTCGAGGCATTTTCCTACTCGAGCTAAAAGCACGTTATGATGTGATTGTGTCAACGATTATTGCGGTTTAGATTTGTTGTTGATGAAAATAGATTACTGCGTGTTTTACAATTTCGATTCAAAACCGTATTCCGACAAATAGTTAATTTTGCAAAGGATTTGTCAATGGTGTTACGTCTAGTTTTAACTACGGATCGTTAGGACACAATTCTGGCGCCTGCAGATGTGCGCAATATGCGAGGAGTAAGGAAGTAATCAACTCCGTTATCTTGTCCGTATTCGAAGATCCCAACACTTGGGGGGTTTCTCAGGTCACACAGGCTCTCGTGGCACTTCGCTCTGCAATGATAATAAGAACAAAACAGGATCACCTAATGAGAATACACAAATAGTAAACCAGACATATTTAGTCAAGGTCAAATTGCACTAACAATGAGAAGACTATACATGAATTGTTGGGCCAACTGTCCACCAGAACAGCGAGCCCTGTCCACCAAATTTCACAATCAATAGTAAACTTAACCAATAATTCATAAAACATCAAATTCACCAGCTGCTAAATTATTACCGGGGCATAACAATTGGCCCATGTGAACATCTTAGGTCCTCTACATGTGTGTAAAAACCATACAAATTTAAAAGAGGCCCTAGTTGTCAAGCTAATACTGTGTCGGCGACACTACAAGACAACACGGATATCGTCCAGCAGCGTAGAAAAACAGGGAAGCATGGAGAGGCAACACGGTGAGCACGAACAATCAATTCACGTATTGATCAATAATCAATCACCAGATCAAGCCTCAAGCATTCACCCATGTGAGAGGCAGTTTCAGGTCCATACAATATGTCGATGCGTTTTAAAGATATTTTCCGGAAACAAATTTCCAACCAATCACCTATTGATCATTAATCAACAGATCGGCTCCAAAGTCAAGATACATCATGCCAATCACTCGTGTAACGTTTCAGGTCGATACCTAAAGGCATTCTTAAGATATTGTCCGGAAACCAACGCAGCGAAAGAAAAAATCAAATAAAAATTCTGGTAAACCCATAATCACATGGATATGCCTTAACTAGATGTGAATAGTCGAGCCAAATATGAATATCCACCAGAGCTGCGACCACCCTCCCCTAAATTTACAATAACGAGTGTTAACAAGCAAGGCCGAGTCTCAGGGGAGGCAGAGATGGTGACACAAGTGATTTCTCATCTCATACTCTAATCAAGACAAATTGCATTATCTCACACAATGTTCCTCGTAAAATGGTTGAAACACAAATTAAAAATGGAATTATTTCGATGACACTGACTGAATATCCACCAAAACTGCAACCCCCATGAACAAAACCCTGATCAAAACAGCAACGCCGCCGGCTATATGACCAGTGAGCCTTAAAACATACCAGTGAGAACCTTACAGCACCCAAGTCAGTACAGGGACGAGTGCAATCAGAGACTTGGGTTTAGCAGAGGGCTGTGACCGGAGACCAGACCAGTTGGGTGTGACAGAAAACTCAGTGACTTGGTCCCCACAAGATCAGTGGACAACTGAAAGGACAAATAAACGTAAATGTTATTGCAAGCCAAACCATAGCACAAAGGGTTGTGTAGGATACCACCACAAAATAAGGTTAAAACTAGACATGGATAATCAAACCGATCATGAGCATCCACCAGAGCCTTGAGGCCCCCCCCCCCCCCCCCCAATCCCCCAAGTACTGTACAATATTAATTAAATAAAAGAACTATTTTTCTTTTGTAATTAACAAACTTATTAAAATATTTACAAAACGAGCATGCAAGATAATTTGATACCAGCTGACACTTTGCAAAACCATAGTTGCAGACAGATGCAGCAAATTTATGTGTTTACTCACAGCAAAATCAAAGAGTAGACACCAGTCACCAGGCAGTAGTCTGTACCTTCCAAAGGCGATGAAAGGCAACTATAAATAATAAAAAGGAGCACTTGAAAAACATTGACAGTCTATAACCGTATTCAGTTTAATTTCAAATGAGATAAAAAAGATTGTGTGACAATCAAGCTTATGTGACATAAAACATAACCAGTAAACTTGCAATCATAAAGTACCTCACTGACTGGAATTGGTGCCGGGACGGGTACGGTGATCCGACTGTGAAAGGACTGAGGGTGACTGGAGGCAGTCTAAGACAGACACAACAGATGTCACTGGGTGTTAAAAAGTCAGTGTCAAGACGACGAACGACAGACAAGGACACACGGCAGTCGAGACGAACTGCTACGTTACAGCAAGAGGGCTTCCAAGGACGACACAAGGACTGTAGTCAAACTGGTAATGTCTGAAACAATAAATGCATATTTGAAGGAACCAGTACCACAGTCAACCAGACGTGGATAGTCGAGAGTATTCACCAGAAACATGCCCTTAATACACCACATCACACAAGAAAACGACACCAATAATATCAGAAATATAACTAGACATAAATGCCAAATGGCCTTTGGGCATTTCCATTTTTTTATGGGAAGGTGTCGAGATGTACCCCTTGCCATAAACAATGGCAGACAAGTCCGATAATAGAGCTCCTTTCGCTCTACAAGGTGCATTCTAATGTTTGCTACCAGGTGGCGAGACTGAGTCGAGCTGCATATATTATCCCATAAGGTCTTACATAAAGGCAGGCGAGTCTGAAAATACAGCCGCTCTATGAGGCATCGTTAAGGCAATAGTCAATTTCCGGTTTCGTTAAATTTTTGTCACCAGGTGGCCAGACAGAGTGAATACGCATATATTACCCTTTAAAGGAGTGGTTCCTACATATTTTGACACCCCGTGCTGTCTATTCCTGTCGCGATCGATTAATACATATTTTAAAAAAATAATTCAACGTATGCCAAGCAAAGTTAGGATATGTTTCTAAATGTCTAAACAAAAAAATCTTTGACATACCGTTTAAGAGATATTGGCCATGATCCACATTTCCAATAAATCACCTATTGATCAATAAATCAATCACCTGGTCTATAATCAATAGGCCTCAAGTCATTCACTCACGTGAAGGGCACGCCAAGTTTCACGTCGATATGTGAAGGCGTTCTTAAGATATTGTCCGGAAACCAATTTTCAATCAATCACCTATTGATCAATAATATGGATCACCTGATCAGGTCTAAAATCAATAGGCCTCAAGCCATTCACCCATGTGAAAGACGATGTGTAAAGTTTCAGGGCGATAGGTGAAGGCGTTGTTCTTAAGATATTGTCCGGAAACCAACCCGGTGGAATTAAACAATAAATTAAAATTCTGCCAAAGCCGTAAGGGCATTTTCCCCTGAGGGGAAATGCTCTAATTTCAGGTATCTGGGCAAAAGTGGCAAAATTCTGGATTTCGCCACTATGTGGACATGCTGAACCAAGAGGCGAGTCAAATAATACATCCTGTTTGCTTATAACAGTGAGCAATGCATATCTGAGCTCTGGAGTCAATATTAACCAAATTATGATTTATTTTGACCATTTGACCAACTTGATCTTCTCGTATGAGACCGCCATTTACAAAATTATAATGCACAGGGAAGCTCCAGGCGCAATATTAGGACCCATTTTGGGCATTTGACCTTGACAAGCGCAAGCATTGTTTATTGATTTGTTTCACTAAACGGCCAACTGTCACCTGAAACCACATGGCTCAATACGAAATCAGTTTGCAATATAGGCCTACCAAGACTTACTTACAGTAACAAGTTAACTACGAAAAACAAAAATTAGATGCCGGATATTCTAGTAAACATTATACAAGAAAAACTTATAAATTTCAGCAAGGATTGATTAATTGAGAAGCAAAAACTGGTAGTATTACTTTATAAAAATCCGACTGTGTTTTTTGTAACAAAACATTCGACCTCCAAAATCAAGACCACTGGCACTGCCCAACTAAAAATTCAACCTGGTACAAAACATTAGGGCCTACTCTGTGAATCAAAATGTACTTGTTATAAAGTTACCACTGGTTACAGTAAGTGGTTCGCGGTCGGCTATTGAGACAAAATATAGGATACATCGCGCACATTGACTCACAACCACGTGAGCCGAGCGAGGGCGAGGGCATGTCATACAAACTCGATGTTAACACTGGTTAAACGAGGCGATCAGTTATATTTTACATTTGATTTAGATGTCCGATCATTACACTCATTAACAATCACAATGTTCACAGTATCATATATATATTCGCAGACAAAATGAGACAATCACAGATCGTCCCTCAAATAGTCAAATCACTGTAATCCTACCGCGTGAGAAATATCAATATGGGCGCACAATTTTGGCCCTCAAAAATTCGATCGTTCGGGGTCAGAGTAGCACAGTACAGTTTCTGCGGCCCATCTAACTCAATGCTAATTGGGCGCTTTTCAAATGCTCGTAGCAAAAATGTGGTCACCTCACCTTGAAAATTCATTCATATATAATGCAAGCATGATCATTTAGCTTGCTTATAAGCATCATTTCGACATAGGTCATTGCGTGAGATTTTTCACAAAAGCGAGTTTTATTTTAACTGTTAACGAGTCAAGCTGCGCTTGGGATGGGTGGAGGGGCCGAAGCGCAGAGTCCTGAGGAGATGTGAAATATCGGGTGATCGAGACGGGCGGGAAAATCTCCTCAACGCGATCTCTGAGGTACTGTGGTCTTCAGGCAACCAGCGCGCCATTATCCTCAAGGATGCCTCGTCCCACAGCTGAGTCAAGCTGCGCTTGGGATGGGTGGAGGGGCCGAAGCGCAGAGTCCTGAGGAGATGTGAAATATCGGGTGATCGAGACGGGCGGGAAAATCTCCTCAACGCGATCGCTGAGGTACTGCAGTCTTCACACAACCAGCGCGCCATTCTCCTCACGGCTGCCTATCCTATCCTATCAATTCAATTGCCTATCCTTTCAATTGACTTGAAATTTGAAGAGGACTTGCATAATTGGTCACTGAATTCAACCACCAAGTATATTTGAGGTCAACATAGGCCAAAAGATCAACATAGGCCAAATTTCTAAAGTCCTCAATTTTCACCCAATTGACTTGAAATTTGAAGAGGACTTGCATATCTGGTCACTGAATTCAACCACCAAGTATATTTTGTTTGTTTGTGGTTAATCATTTTTTTTCACGTTTAGATCACTCTGTAGACCACAGTTATTATTGGAAACTCCTGTAACTTCGCATATCAGAGTCCTATAGAGATACCCTTCAGCACACAAATTTTTGAAGGTCAAGGTCAAAGGTCAAGGTCACTTTGTGGTCAATCATGGAGGTCGACGAAACACTAATTTTTTGAGTAACTTTGATCGGATCGTCTCCAAACTTCATGGGAATCTAGTATATGGTCCGGCGCTCAGCTGATTAGTTTTTGGTGGCGATCGGCCTTGACCTTCATGGTTAGCGCTGGAGGTCGAAAATTATTGACCCCAAGGTCAAATTTTGAAATCGTAGGTACCATATCGAGTAATACCTCATATGAATGCCCTTGATGAGTGCTTCCCAGATCTGTAAACAGTTTGACGCTATGACGTCATTTGATGACGTCATGACGAAAAAACGGAATTTTCATGAAAAAATTATTTCCTCAGTTCTCATCAAAATCTTTCAATATTTCATGTGCGTTGGTCATGAAGACATACTATTCCCCATACGAAATTATTAAGGTCAAGGTCAAAGGTCAAGGTCACTTTGCGCTTCTAGTGGATAGCAGTTCTGTTCACCTCACTGTGACCTGAAGCAAGTCACTCATGTTCACATTTTGGCAAGATACGGTTCACCCTGTGGGTGACATATGTTCATTTTGTTTGTTATCTTGCCAAAACGAAGTTTTTGCAAGATGTATTAGTCAGCTTGTATGTTTGTTTTTTTGTTTGTTTTTTTTTTTGTTTTTTTGTTTGTGGTTAATCATTTTTTTTCCACGTTTAGATCACTCTGTAGACCACAGTTATTATTGGAAACTCCTGTAACTTCGCATATCAGAGTCCTATAGAGATACCCTTCAGCACCCAAAATTTTGAAGGTCAAGGTCAAAGGTCAAGGTCACTTTGTGGTCAATCATGGAGGTCGACGAAACCCTTATTTTTTGAGTAACTTTGATCGGATCGTCTCCAAACTTCATGGGAATCTAGTATATGGTCCGGCGCTCAGCTGATTAGTTTTTGGTGGCGATCGGCCTTGACCTTCATGGTTAGCGCTGGAGGTCGAAAATTATTGACCCCAAGGTCAAATGTTGAAATCGTTATTTTTTGAGTAACTTTGATCGGATCGTCTCCAAACTTCATGGGAATCTAGTATATGGTCCGGCGCTCAGCTGATTAGTTTTTTGTGGCGATCGGCCTTGACCTTCATGGTTAGCGCTGGAGGTCGACCTTGACCTTTGACCTTGACCTTCAGATCACTCTGTAGACCACAGTTATTATTGGAAACTCCTGTAACTTCGCATATCAGAGTCCTATAGAGATACCCTTCAGCACACAAAATTTTGAAGGTCAAGGTCAAAGGTCAAGGTCACTTTGTGGTCAATCATGGAGGTCGACGAAACCCTTATTTTTTGAGTAACTTTGATCGGATCGTCTCCAAACTTCATGGGAATCTAGTATATGGTCCGGCGCTCAGCTGATTAGTTTTTGGTGGCGATCGGCCTTGACCTTCATGGTTAGCGCTGGAGGTCGAAAATTATTGACCCCAAGGTCAAATGTTGAAATCGTTATTTTTTGAGTAACTTTGATCGGATCGTCTCCAAACTTCATGGGAATCTAGTATATGGTCCGGCGCTCAGCTGATTAGTTTTTGGTGGCGATCGGCCTTGACCTTCATGGTTAGCGCTGGAGGTCGAAAATTATTGACCCCAAGGTCAAATTTTGAAATCGTAGGTACCATATCGAGTAATACCTCATATGAATGCCCTTGATGAGTGCTTCCCAGATCTGTAAACAGTTTGACGCTATGACGTCATTTGATGACGTCATGACGAAAAAACGGAATTTTCATGAAAAAATTATTTCCTCAGTTCTCATCAAAATCTTTCAATATCTCGTGGGCAGACATTCCTCAAAGAGTCGCTTCTAGTGGATAGCAGTTCTGTTCACCTCAGTGTGACCTGAAGCAAGTCACTCATGTTCACATTTTGGCAAGATACGGTTCACCCTGTGGGTGACATAGGTTTATTTGTTTTTTTGTTTGTGGTTAATCATTTTTTTTTCACGTTTAGATCACTCTGTAGACCACAGTTATTATTGGAAACTCCTGTAACTTCGCATATCAGAGTCCTATAGAGATACCCTTCAGCACACAAAATTTTGAAGGTCAAGGTCAAAGGTCAAGGTCACTTTGCGGTCAATCATGGAGGTCAACGAAACCCTTATTTTTTGAGTAACTTTGATCGGATCGTCTCCAAACTTCATGGGAATCTAGTATATGGTCCGGCGCTCAGCTGATTAGTTTTTGGTGGCGATCGGCCTTGACCTTCAAGGTCATTTTGAAGGTCATTCAATTGGGTCAATCATGGAGGTCAACGAAACCCTTATTTTTTGAGTAACTTTGATCTTATGATCTCCAAACTTGGTGGGTATATAGGGTGTGGTATGGCGCTCAGCTGATTAGTTTTTGGTGTCGATCGGCCTTGACCTTCAAGGTCATTTTGAAGGTCATTCAATTTTGACCAAAAGGTAAAATTTTCAAGTTTCAGTTACCATATCGAGTAGTACCTCAAATTGAAGCCCTTGTTGAGTGCTTTCCAAACATATAACTAGTTTGACAATGTGACGTCATTTGACGGCGTTATGACGAAAAAACTGCACTTTTCATGTATATTGTATTGCTTTAGTTCGCATTGTTTAGGTCACTCTGTAGAGCACAGTTCCCTTTGGAAACTCTTGTAAGTTCGCATATCAGAGTCTTTTAGAGATACCCTTTAGCACACAAAATTATGAAGGTCAAGGTCAAAGGTCAAGGTCACTTGGCAAGATACGGTTCACCCTGTGGGTGACATATGTTTATTTGTTTGTTTTTTTGTTTGTGGTTAATCATTTTTTTTTCACGTTTAGATCACTCTGTAGACCACAGTTATTATTGGAAACTCCTGTAACTTCGCATATCAGAGTCCTATAGAGATACCCTTCAGCACACAAAATTTTGAAGGTCAAGGTCAAAGGTCAAGGTCACTTTGCGGTCAATCATGGAGGTCAACGAAACCCTTATTTTTTGAGTAACTTTGATCTTATGATCTCCAAACTTGGTGGGTATATAGGGTGTGGTATGGCGCTCAGCTGATTAGTTTTTGGTGTCGATCGGCCTTGACCTTCAAGGTCATTTTGAAGGTCATTCAATTTTGACCAAAAGGTAAAATTTTCAAGTTTCAGTTACCATATCGAGTAGTACCTCAAATTGAAGCCCTTGTTGAGTGCTTTCCAAACATATAACTAGTTTGACAATGTGACGTCATTTGACGGCGTTATGACGAAAAAACTGCACTTTTCATGTATATTGTATTGCTTTAGTTCGCATTGTTTAGGTCACTCTGTAGAGCACAGTTATTATTGGAAACTCCTGTAACTTCGCATATCAGAGTCTTTTAGAGATACCCTTCAGCACACAAAATTTTGAAGGTCAAGGTCAAAGGTCAAGGTCACTTTGTGGTCAATCATGGAGGTCGACGAAACCCTTATTTTTTGAGTAACTTTGATCGGATCGTCTCCAAACTTCATGGGAATCTAGTATATGGTCCGGCGCTCAGCTGATTAGTTTTTGGTGGCGATCGGCCTTGACCTTCATGGTTAGCGCTGGAGGTCGAAAATTATTGACCCCAAGGTCAAATTTTGAAATCGTAGGTACCATATCGAGTAATACCTCATATGAATGCCCTTGATGAATGCTTCCCAGATCTGTAAACAGTTTGACGCTATGACGTCATTTGATGACGTCATGACGAAAAAACGGAATTTTCATGAAAAAATTATTTCCTCAGTTCTCATCAAAATCTTTCAATATTTCATGTGCGTTGGTCATGAAGACATACTATTCACCATACGAAATTATTAAGGTCAAGGTCAAATGGCAAGATACGGTTCACCCTGTGGGTGACGTGACATATGTTTATTTGTTTGTTTTTTTGTTTTTTTGTTTTTTTGTTTGTGGTTAATCTTTTTTTTTTCACGTTTAGATCACTCTGTAGACCACAGTTATTATTGGAAACTCCTGTAACTTCGCATATGAGAGTCCTATAGAGATACCCTTCAGCACACAAAATTTTGAAGGTCAAGGTCAAAGGTCAAGGTCACTTTGCGGTCAATCATGGAGGTCAACGAAACCCTTATTTTTTGAGTAACTTTGATCGGATCGTCTCCAAACTTCATGGGAATCTAGTATATGGTCCGGCGCTCAGCTGATTAGTTTTTGGTGGTGATCGGCCTTGACCTTCATGGTTAGCGCTGGAGGTCGAAAATTATTGACCCCAAGGTCAAATTACGAAACCCTTATTTTTTGAGTAACTTTGATCTTATGATCTCCAAACTTGGTGGGTATATAGGGTGTGGTATGGCGCTCAGTTGATTAGTTTTTGGTGTCGATCGGCCTTGACCTTCAAGGTCATTTTGAAGGTCATTCAATTTTGACCAAAAGGTAAAAATTTTCACGTTTAGATCACTCTGTAGACAACAGTTATTATTGGAAACTCCTGTAACTTCGCATATCAGAGTCCTATAGAGATACCCTTCAGCACACAAAATTTTGAAGGTCAAGGTCAAAGGTCAAGGTCACTTTGCGGTCAATCATGGAGGTCAACGAAACCCTTATTTTTTGAGTAACTTTGATCGGATCGTCTCCAAACTTCATGGGAATCTAGTATATGGTCCGGCGCTCAGCTGATTAGTTTTTGGTGGCGATCGGCCTTGACCTTCATGGTTAGCGCTGGAGGTCGAAAATTATTGACCCCAAGGTCAAATTACGAAACCCTTATTTTTTGAGTAACTTTGATCTTATGATCTCCAAACTTGGTGGGTATATAGGGTGTGGTATGGCGCTCAGCTGATTAGTTTTTGGTGTCGATCGGCCTTGACCTTCAAGGTCATTTTGAAGGTCATTCAATTTTGACCAAAAGGTAAAATTTTCAAGTTTCAGTTACCATATCGAGTAGTACCTCAAATTGAAGCCCTTGTTGAGTGCTTTCCAAACATATAACTAGTTTGACAATGTGACGTCATTTGACGGCGTTATGATGAAAAAACTGCACTTTTCATGTATATTGTATTGCTTTAGTTCGCATTGTTTAGGTCACTCTGTAGAGCACAGTTCCCTTTGGAAACTCTTGTAAGTTCGCATATCAGAGTCTTTTAGAGATACCCTTCAGCACACAAAATTTTGAAGGTCAAGGTCAAAGGTCAAGGTCACTTTGCGGTCAATCATGGAGGTCAACGAAACCCTTATTTTTTGAGTAACTTTGATCTTATGATCTCCAAACTTGGTGGGTATATAGGGTGTGGTATGGCGCTCAGCTGATTAGTTTTTGGTGTCGATTGGCCTTGACCTTCAAGGTCATTTTGAAGGTCATTCAATTTTGACCAAAAGGTAAAATTTTCAAGTTTCAGTTACCATATCGAGTAGTACCTCAAATTGAAGCCCTTGTTGAGTGCTTTCCAAACATATAACTAGTTTGACAATGTGACGTCATTTGACGGCGTTATGACGATAAAACTGCACTTTTCATGTATATTGTATTGCTTTCAATCCTGACAAATCTCACACTCTTACAATGTCTCTCCGAAAGGACCGACTGGACAACCCTCCCATCTCCTTTCTCAACAATCCTCTCCAAGAATTTCTGTCGCTCAAGCTTTTGGGTCTCACTATCTGCCATGATCTTTCTTGGGAAAACCACATTTCCAAGCTGGCCTCCAAAGCCAGTCGCCGACTGGGCATCCTCCGTCGTGCGAAGTCCTTCCTTGGCACACCTGAGCTCCTCACCACATACAAGGCTTTCATCCGCAGCTCAATAGAATACTGTTCCCCCCCCCCCCTGGGCTGGTGCTCCTGCCTCACACCTTGCTCGGCTTCACGCTGTTGAGGCCAAAGCTTTCAGAATCATTGGAATCTCCTGCGATGTAGTCAACACCGAGGGCCTTTCACTCACTCACCGCAGGCAGGTTGGTGGTCTTTCTGTCTTCTACCGACTCCTCTCTGGCCTTGCTCCCCCAGCTCTCTCTGTGCTCTGTCCCCCCAATATTCCTTCAGGTCGCACAAGATCTGCCTGCAGCCCTCTTATGGTTAAACTGCCAAAATCTAGGCTCTCTGCTCACCTTCACTCTTTCATTCCCCTTTTCTCCCGCCTCTGGAACAAACTCCCCCACTCCCTTCAATCCCACTCCTCCCTCCAGGTCTTTAAAACAGCTGTTCACCACCATCTCTTATCTTCCCCCATCGAAAACCTTGATCTTTTCTACCCCCGGTAATTCACCCCAGAGTCCTTGCAGTGTTCATATGTTTTATTCCTCTCCCACCTCCCCCCCAAGTCCTCCCGATGTCCCTGCTCTCAAATGTTGTGTTTGTGTCCTTCCCGCTCTTCCCCCTCTCTTTTGTGTCCTTCCCGCTCTCTCCCCATCTTGTCTGCCGCTCCTTGTTTTTTGTGTTTTGTGTGTCGGTTTGTCTTTTTGTGTGATTAATGTTAGCTCTTTCATGAGCCTCGATCTTGTATACAAAAAAAATTAAAAAAAATTAAAAATAAATTGTGGTAAGAATTGTTTGGACCATGTGATCATGAAGGTTAGATTTCTCCCTGTAATAACTATTTCTCCATGGGTAAGTTGTATTGCAAATCGTGCACCGAGGAGGCAGTGAGTGTTAATCTTAAGACAGTATAGAGTAAGGTTGCACCTGTTTTTAGGTGAGGCCAGGTGAGGACTTGGGTACAAATATCAAAGGCACACTGGAAAGTGCATTGCACTACAGGAGAAGCGACACCATCACAGACTGTATGGCTAGTGCACCGCAAGCCATGGTGTCGAGGTTGGCTGCAGAGTTCTGGAGAGGAAAGGAAGTCTTCTTTATTGGAGCCACCCCGCAGGGTGGGATGGCCTGGAAGATGGCACACCCACAGAAGCGTCAGCCAATGACAGGACCCGCCACCCACAAAAGCAGTCCCAGAGTTGACGAGGGCCATGACCGCACTGAGCAGATCAGTTGGAGTCAAATCTGAAAGGGAGAGACATCCTTTCCTTTGCTTGTCTGCCATATTTTGTCACCATTTATTCTCCCCTCTTCCTCCCTGAGCTGTGCTTTTTCCGCCTTTTTGTATACAGGGTCAAGGCTCATCGAATAGTTATAAGAGAACGGATAAGGATGTAACAGGACAAAAGGAACAGCAAAAAGAGAAAGTGGAAATGTCAACAGCAGGGCCGAAGGACAAAATAGACACACGGACAAAAAGGGATGTGGGTAGGGATGAGGGGTAGGGAGAATGCAAGGAGTGGATACAGAAGCAAATTCCCAGGAAGGAAATCTGGGGGGAAAAAATATGGAAGGGGGGGGGGGGTGAATGATAGAAAAGATCATGTTTTCGGACTGAGTGAGATGGTGGTGAACAGCTAACTTGAAGACCTGGAGGAAAGGGTAACATTGAAGAAAATTAAGCGACTCGGCCGGAATTTACCAGGTATATCAATTTAACGCAAGGCATGTAATGGTTTGGCACAGAAAATTGGACAAAAACACGAATTGCAATACAGGAATGAAAATTAAACAGTAAAACACATGTATCTGGTCTGGGAAACTTAGCCTTGGTGAACTGGAGGGAGGAATTCACAAACCAGTAACACATGTGGAGCAACCGGGAACAAGAAACAAACCTCAGTGTGCATGACCACAGTGACCTTCACGCCACTAGTTTCATGCCTGCTCAAGACCTTGCCTGCCCCCTTTGTTGTGTGAATCCAGTATTTGGCGCTATAATGTGTCATGTCATTTATTGTGCAATAGTTGTTGTTGGTGTTGTTTTTCTTTGTATGCAGAGTCAATGGGACTCGTAATCTGTCACAAGCAGTCTTGGTAGACCAAATCTCCATAATATTCCCAAAGGGTGGGTAAAGCCCCGGCATTCTCCACACAACAAATTCCATTCTGAGCTGCTCAGAGCTCATTCTTGTGTACAACGGCTTCATCTCATGCATCAATTAATGCAAATCCCATCTCTGTACACCTGCAATTGCTCCCCCACCTTGCTTCCCTGGAAATTATAGCATCCACGGTTCCCTGGGTTACTGGCAATATCTTGTCAAGGCAGAATCCCAAAAGGTCTGCTGCTCACCCATTGCAAGTGGTTGAGTTAACTCACTTACACCTCATTTCAGGCCTCCCTCTTCCTGTCCACGTATGTGGAGAGGAGGGGGGGGGGGGGATTTGGGGGGAAGGCATTAGCGATTACCTTGATGTAGTTAGAAATGTATAGGGAAGTAGGGTCCACCCCTTTTTTTGTTCGCTTACCCATCTGTGATTGAGTATTGAGTGAAGAACCACCTTTAGAGGCCATTTTTGGCCTTTTTTGAGCACCGTGGGCCCCTTTTTTGAAGCAATGTTTTAGGGCCGGATGCCCTTCCTGCCGCCAACCCTGTTAGTCGCCCCTTGCGACACACACAGGGAATTACCAGTGAACTGGTACTCAATTTGCCGACCTCGGAAGGATGACAGGCTGAGTCAACTCCCCTGGCATTAATTCAGCGATCGACCAGGATTCAAACCCAGGATCCAAGGACCCCAAGCCCGCACCCTAACCGCTAAGCCTGATTGAGTATGGAGTGAGGCGCCTTAAATGTCTTTCGATTTATTTTACCTCATTGTATTTTACCTCACCACCTAAAGGTGGTTTTTATTGTATATAATCAATTATTAATTGCATTCCCTTCCTTCCCACCCAACCTGGCGTTGTATTCCTTCATCGGGTCAGTCTTCCCCTGGTTTTCTTATTCGGGAATAAACCTGTTGGGGTTACAAAAGCTTTAAGTTTCTCGTGTGTTCTCCTCACAACTGCACGCACATAAATCCGCCATAATTTAACGCAGTCGGACGGAGTTAAAGCCAGTTCGTTCCATCCGTCCAGCGGCGGTGTTAGTCGGCATGGATCCGACAGTATTATCAGTACGTCTTCCTTAAAATTCAAAAAGCCCTGCTATCATAAAATTATTCAGTGTTCAACTTTAGGCAAATAAGCAGCAGCAATAAAACAGCAAAGAGCTCTGGTGTTGGGCTAGCGGCTAGGGTGCCGGCTTTAGGATCCTAGGATCCTGAGTTTGAATCCCGGTCGATCGCTGAATTAACGCCAGGGGGTTGACTCAACCCGTCATCCCTCCGAGGTCGGCTAATTGAGTACCAGTTCACTGGTAATTCCCTGTTTGTCGTTAAAGGCGGCAAAAAGGGTTGGCGTCAGGAAGGGCATCCGGCCGTAAAACATTGCTTCAAAAAGGGGACCAAAAAACAACAACAACCACGGTGCCCGAAAAAGGCCAACCCCCGCTTTGCAGGGAAAAATGGCCTCTAAAGGTAGTTATTTTATATTTTTATATAATAAAACAGCTACACCTCCACCAACCACAAAAAAGCATCAGAATGCAAGCAAATTAAATGAAAAACAAATTAATTTCAATAGCAGGCTGCAAAATAAAGTCAGTGCAATCATGGGAGAGACAGAGAGAGACAGAGAGAGACAGAGAGAGACAGAGAGAGACAGAGAGAGACAGAGAGAGGAGTGCGTACTGATAAAAGACTTTCCTCTGTTAGGCGGCTCGGAATAAAGAGCACTGGCATGGCATAAGTGGTAAAA
The DNA here is from genome assembly GCF_964187855.1 of Myxine glutinosa. Lineage (NCBI taxonomy): Eukaryota > Metazoa > Chordata > Myxini > Myxiniformes > Myxinidae > Myxine > Myxine glutinosa. Next base: position 39,511 of record NW_027616526.1, read on the forward strand.
ACAAATCAACCTGATTAAAAGCAGCTGCCTCATTGGACATTTGTCTGAATGAGTGCAGCTGTTCCTTGCTTCCAGCTTGCTATCTAAACAGAGGCAATGACTACACATGAACACGAGCTACACAGGCCAGATGGGTCAAAGTAATACAATCACTGCCGTTGCTATTGCAATCATTTGTGGTATCTGAAAATTATGATCAAATCAGTGGCTATCTCAAAATACTGTACTGTACATTTGAATAATGTACATTTGAATAATGGTATAGAAATGTAATTACGCGTACAGGTTGACCCCAAAAAAGTGGACCCTGGAAAAAGTTTAATAACCCTCAGTCTTCATTCAATCTCTCATTTTTCAGGTCTTGACTGAGTTAAATGAGAGCGTATCTGCCAAGTTTCTTGAATCTACAACATTCACACACCATGTCATGGACACCAAAAGAAAAGTCATTTTCTGCAGAAAACTATCTGAAGACAAATTCATTCTTACAGACAAGGAGCCTATTCTGCCCACATTTTGCAACAAGAAAAGCACCCAGCAAGTCTCAAATTCAAAAGTTTGTGAAAAGAAATTGATACAGCACGGCACAGTTTTGTGTATGAATTCACCAAACAGAGGAGGCTACTCTGGCAAACTAAAATCAAGGTCACCCGAGAATATCGCTATATTTGCCGACAGTCGCCCACAGTCCCAAGAAATCTCTCTGGCACCAGTCAAGGGCTCAACTTCAGCAAAGAAAGCTTGAAGAGAATTCTAATGTAGGCCTTAGCATTGAGACCTTTCCAAATATCTGTCAAACAGAAGTCGACGGATAACGATATCGTGAGAATAACAATGTGATACTCACTTGGGAACGCAATGGAGAAGAATCCTGACATCTTGAATGATTATGTGGTTATTTAATGAGGCCCATTTTCTCCTCGGTCATATGAATAGCAGAAACAACATTCTGGGGTGTGAAAAGCCTGACTTTGATTTGCAAAGACCATTTCACTCAGTAAAGTACACTGCCTGGTTGGCTATCTCAAAGCATGCAATAATTAGGCCATTTTGGTTTGAGGACAGGCAAGGAAATGCCCAGACTGTGAATAAGGAACATTACATTGAAGTCTGTCTTGGGGAAAATATGGGATGCCCTGGGCGAGATGGATGGAGTTGACCAGGGGAAAAAGTGGCACCAGCAGCAGGATGGGACGACGCCTCACTGTGCAAATCCAAAGCTGCAGTGGCTGGAGGAGACAAATTCGAAGACAGGGTCATCAGTCGAAGAAGCGAGGAGGAGTGGTCCCCATATTCAACCGACTTGAGTCACCCTCATTTCTTCTTGGGGGGGGGGGGGGCTTCTTGAAAGACCAGCTTTACGAAGCCATTACCACGAGCATACAGGCCATTGGTCATGAACAGTGCATACAAGAAGTAATCAATAACTTTGCCCGACATGTGGAGCATATCATTAAACATCGATGCCATTAGTAATTTAATTGTACAATTGTCAAATATATTTGCAGACAACTGCCATCTTGATTATGTGACATCTTTATTAAGTCAGTAATATGATCTGCAAATTTTGTTAAGTTTAGACGTTATTAAAGTTATTCAACTCTTCCCGGGGAACAATTTTTGCGGTCACCCTGTACAATTGTACATAGTAAATGGGTCATACAAGTAGGCGATCTGGTGATCATCATCTGGCGATGATCTGGTGTTGATTGCCGAAAGTATGGATGGACTGAAGGAAAAGATGAACAAGTGGAAGGAATGTATGGAGACAAAAGGTTTGAAGGTGAATATCGGAAAGACGAAGGTGATGGCAAGTGGTGAAGCATGTGGTGAGTTGGAAAGAACTGGGAAGTGGCCGTGTGCTGTGTGCAGGAAGGGTGTCGGAGTGAACTCCATTCAATGTAAAATGTGCGCTGAGTGGGTTCATCAAAAATGTAGTGGTCTGAGAGGGTCATTAACCAGTGTGGCAGCTACATTCAAATGTAAGGTGTGCACAGAGGGAGCTGCAGATGGAGGAAATGTGGAGTTGGATCTTGGAGACGGCGTGAAGCTGGAAGATGTGAAAACATTTTGCTACCTCGGAGACATGATGAATGGAGAAGGTGGATCAGACTCGGCAACGGTTGCTAGAGTGAGATGTGCATGGAAGAAGTTTCAGGAACTGAGTGGCGGGCTGATGAGGAGGGGAGTGTCGTTGAAGCTGAAGGGAAAGGTGTATGCTGCATGTGTGAGAAGTGTTATGATTTATGGGAGCGAGACATGGGTAATGAACGTAGAGCAGCAACGAAGATTGGAAAGGGTGGAAATGCGAATGGTTCGATGGATGTGCGGAGCATCGTTGAGAGAGAGGAAGACAAATGATGAATTGTGAAAGATGATGGGAATAGAGCCTGTGATGGATGCTGTGAAGAGAAACAGGTTGAGATGGTTTGGTCATGTGTTGAGGAAGGATGAAAGTGACTGGTTGAGAAGAGTGATGGAAATGAATGTAGAAGGAAGTAGTGGACGGGGAAGACCGAGAAAGACTTGGCTAAGGATGGAGGAAGAAGAAATGCGGGCAAGGGGGTTAACAAGGGGAGATGCAGAAAATAGGGCAAAATGGAGAACATTGTCATGGGGACCGCAAGGCTAACCCCCACTCTTGCAGGGAAAATGGCCTTAAAATGCCTGTTGTTGTTGTTTGTTGTAGTGTGCAGCATCTTGTTGGGCTGGTAGGGTGGATGAGAGGTATGTACACTCACTTCAAACTGTCAAGTCTGGTGTTGCATAGACATAGACGTTTCATAGACAGGGTGATTCAATGAGAGTGCCGTCCCTCAGATGGACGTTAAACTGGCATCCGGTCCGCTGGCATTAGTTGATGGGCATTAAAGATCCCACATTGTACTTCCTGATGACTAGGCAGGCTATCGCCGGCACCATGGCTACATTTCAAAATTCCTGCCCTAACAACTAAGTCGAACGTCAGGCCTGGCGAGCAGGTCTGTAAAAGACTTTAGTCAAAAACATCTGCCTGGCCAATCCCACAAGAACGTGGGAATGATTGTCGCCATTAAAGAAGTGTGGACAACCTTGTAGCCAGTTGCATCATTCCTGGAAACACGGATTTGGATGCAATACCACGTTAGGGCAGCCGTTATAATTTGGTAAGGGGGTCAGCAATAACTCATCTATTCTCGCAAAAGACACCAAGAGATCTTTAATATCCACCAGCAACTCAATGTGACAGACGGATGTTTTGACTTAAAGCTCCATCTGAGAGACAATGAGCTTACGGAAGGAACACGCTGTTTGTGAAACATCAAGGTGACAAATTAATACTTGTATGTAAATCAAACCCAGGCTCAAAACTTGTCATTATATTATTCTTGCCAGCTCGTGGAGAAAAAGTGAAACATGAAGGAATAAAGCGAAACTGATCTTTTATAATCAAGTACAAGCACCTTTTTGAAAGCCATTAAATATCCTTCAATTTCGTCATCATTGGGGTTTGACATTGAGGGGTTTGACTTCCGGTTCCTCGGGCGAGTGAGGCGTGCTTCGAGCTCTCCACGGCATCGAAGTTTGAGTGTTTTCCCATTCTTGTCTTTGTCAAATTTCCACTGGTTATTTTGCTGTGTACGTGTTATTGTGTGTTTCTAGTTGGTGTTGCTTTGTGGTTCGTGCAAACTTGTGTGTAATTAATCGTTTTCTGGATCGTACCTTGTGCGCGGCCTGGTGACTTGGGGCTTCCCTCCCCCCGTCGGTGTTTTGTCGGTTTGGGTTATTTCCTTCACTGTATTGCTCGTTTCTTTTATTTTGTTTTCTCCCCCTCACCTCACCTCCCTAGACAAAGAATTCTATATTGATTCTTTCTCTCCTCCCGGACGGCGGACACGTGCTTGTTCGCTCTCCTCCTCGTCTCGGCTTGTGCCCCACCCCCTGTATCTCGTTTTTCTTCCGCCTCTGCCCCTTCTTTCTCAAATCCACGTTCTCGCTTGGAGACTTTTCCCGGATTGTTTTTCATGGTTTTGTTTGGATATTGTTGGAATATGTTTAAACCGCAGCCGTGATGCTGACGCTGCCCCCCCCACCACCCCCCCTCCCACCCCAGAATTTCCATGTTTTAAATGTTTCCCAGTGTGTACCCTGGTCAGAATAGGTACACCGTATCCCTGCGTGTCATAAGAGACGACTAAGAGGGTTGGCGTCAGGAAGGGCATCCGGCCATAAAAACATTGCCTCAAAAAGAGAACCATGACAATTCCAAGTACATATGGGTAGGGTGCAGCCCGAAGTGGAGGTCGGTTTCTGAGGTTTGGGACATGGAATGTAGGGACAATGACAGGGAGATCAGGAGAAGTGGTGGAAGTATTGGTCAGAAGAAGAGTGGACATATGTTGTGTGCAAGAGACGAGATGGAAGGGAAGTGGTGTGAGAATGGTGAAGGGTAGGCAGGGACAGAAATACAAGTTTGTGTGGCAAGGGTGCCCAGAGGGCATGAATGGTGTTGGTGTCCTGTTTTCTGAGGAGTTTGTAGACAGTGTGGTGAGTGTGACTAGAGTGAGTGATAGGTTGATGATGGTGAAAATGATGATTGGAAAGCTCTTGGTGAACGTCATCTCGGGATATGCTCCGCAGGTTGGTCGAAGCGATGAAGAGAAGGACAAGTTCTGGTGTGCGATAGAGAAGCTGATGGAAAACGTGAAAGATGAGGAAGTTGTTGTGGTGGGAGGAGACCTGAATGGACATGTGGGAAGGAGTATGGATGGTTTTGAGGGAGTTCATGGGGGTTACGGATATGGTGTGAGAAATGGAGAAGGTGAAAGGATTTTGGAGTTTGCTGATGGAGCTGATTTGTTGATTTGTAATACTCAGTTCCAGAAAGAGGATAATAAGCTTGTTACATACACGTCAGGTGGGTCGACGACAACCGTTGACTACCTGATGGTGCGTAGGCGAGATAGGGGGCACCTCCGGGACACAAAGGTGATCCCGGGGGAGGAGGCTGTTTCACAGCACCACTTGGTTGTCTGCGACATAAGGGTGAAAGGTGCGAGGAGAGCTCGGCAGGTGAAGTACCAACCGAGAATGAAGGTGTGGAGGTTGAAAGAGGTGACAGTAAGGGAGGAATTAAAAGAGAGGCTGAGTAGGGTCGAGGATGATGTGGTTGAGCTTGAAAGTGGTTGGATGTCAATGAAAGCTCGTCTGTTGGGAGCCGTTGGTGAGGTATGTGGATGGACAAAAGGACCACCGAGGCACTCGGAAACATGGGGGTGGGATGTTGAAGTTGGAAAGAGGATTGACGAGAAGAGGAAGAAGTTCAAGGAGTGGCAGAAGGCGAAGGGTACGGGAGCAGAAACAGCAGAGCATGAAAGTTATAAGGCAGCCAGGAAGGCTGCAAAGAAAGAGGCAGCAAAGGCACAGGAGGCATGTAGGAAAATGTTCAGAGAACGCTTGGATTCGGAAGAGGGTCAGAAAGCAGTATTCAGGATTGCAAAGCACATAGCGAAAGAGAGGTGTGATGTGATGGGGGTGAGTTGCTTGAAGGATGAAGTACGACAAATCGTTGTCGACCCAGATGGAATTAAAGGAAGATGGAAAAGATATATGGAAATGCTGTTGAATACAGAGAATGAATGGGATGGCAACATAGAGAGTAACCCAGTTTTAGGACCGGGAGAGAAGATAACTGAGAAGGAAGTTGAGGAAGCGATAAAAGCAATAAAAACCACCGTTTAGAGGCCATTTTCCCCCGCGAAGCGGGGGTTGGCCTTTTCGGGGACCGTGGTAGTTGTTGTTTTTTGGTCCCCTTTTTGAGGCAATGTTTTACGGCCGGATGCCCTTCCTGACGCCAACCCTTTTTGCCGCCTTAAACGACAAACAGGGAATTACCAGTGAACTGGTACTCAATTTGCCGACCTCGGAAGGATGACAGGCTGAGTCAACCCCCCTGGCGTTAATTCAGCGATCGGCCGGGATTCGAACCCAGGATCCTGGGATCCTAAGCCGGCACCCTAGCCGCTAGCCCAACACCGCTAGCCGCTAGCCCGATAAAAGCAATGAAGAGTGGAAAAGCAGGAGGGCCGACAGGAGTTGTGGGAGATATGTTGAAGGCAGCAGGAAGTTGGGGTGTGAAGAGAATGACAGAGATCTGTAATCTGGTGGTGAAAGAAGGCCGCATTCCAGTGGATTGGGAACTGAGTACCCTCGTCCCTCTATACAAGGGGAAAGGTGACCCTCTGGAGTGTGGCTCGTACCGAGCGATAAAGTTATTGGAGCATGGAATGAAGGTATTGGAAAGGGTGTTGGAGAGGAGGATAAGGAAGAAAGTGAAGATCGACGAAATGCAGTTTGGATTTATGCCAGGAAGAGGAACGACAGATGCGACAGTACATTGTGAGGCAGTTGCAGGAGAAGTACATGGATAAGAGGAAGAAGTTGTTTTTTGGGTTTGTTGATCTGGAGAAAGCATTCGATAGGGTTCCACGCAAAGTATTGACATGGGCAATGAGGAAGTTAGGAGTGGAGGAATGGTTGATCAGAGTAGTGATGGCAATGTACAAAAGAGCGCACACAGCTGTAAGGACGAAGGACGGGAACAGTGGTGAGTTTGAGGTGAAGGTGGGAGTGCATCAGTGGTCGGTACTAAGTCCACTACTATTTGTAGCTGTGATGGAGGTGCTGGCTCAGAACGTAAAGGAGGGTTTACCGTGGGAGTTGTTGTATGCAGATGATCTGGTGTTGATTGCGGAAAGTATGGATGGACTGAAGGAAAAGATGAACAAGTGGAAGGAATGTATGGAGACAAAAGGTCTGAAGGTGAATATCGGAAAGACGAAGGTGATGGCAAGTGGTAAAGCATGTGGTGAGGTGGAAAGAACTGGGAAGTGGCCGTGTGCTGTGTGCAGGAAGGGTGTCGGAGTGAACTCCATTCAATGTACAATGTGCGCTGAGTGGGTTCATCAAAAATGTAGTGGTCTGAGAGGGTCATTTACCAGTGTGGCAGCTACATTCAAATGTAAGGTGTGCACAGAGGGAGCTGCAGATGGAGGAAATGTTGAGTTGGATCTTGGAGACGGCGTGAAGCTGGAAGGTGTGAAAACATTTTGCTACCTCGGAGACATGCTGAATGGAGAAGGTGGATCAGACTCGGCAACGGTTGCTCGAGTGAGATGTGCATGGAAGAAGTTTCGGGAACTGAGTGGCGCGCTGATGAGGAGGAGAGTGTCGCTGAAGCTGAAGGGAAAGGTGTCTGCTGCATGTGTGAGAAATGTTATGATTTATGGCAGCGAGCAGCGAGACATGGCTGGAAAGGGTGGAAATGCGAATGGTTCGATGGATGTGCGGAGTATCGTTGAGAGAGAGGAAGACCAATGATGAATTGCGAAAGATGATGGGAATATTGCCTGTGATTGATGCTGTGAAGAGGAACAGGTTGAGATTGTTTGGTCATGTGTTGAGGAAGGATGAAAGTGACTGGTTGAGAAGAGTGATGGAAGTTAATGTAGAAGGAAGTAGAGGACGGGGAAGACCGAGAAAGACTTGACTAAAGATGGTGGAAGAAGAAATGCGGGCAAGGGCGTTAACAAGAAGAGATGCAGAAAATAGGGCAAAATGGAGAAGATTGTCATGGGGACCGCAAGGCTAACCCCCACTCTAGCAGGGAAAATGGCCTTAAAATGCATGTTGTTGTTGTTGTTGTTGTTGTGTTGTTCGTCATCATTGGACTGGCAGGATAGCCTGGAGGTACGCACACTCATGTCTCAGCTGTCCAACGTGGGTTTGAATCTCGGCACAGCTTTTATCTGTCATCTGGTGCTTCACAAACAGGAGGATTCATCAATGTGTGCGTCGGCCCTTGGATTGACGTTAAACCGGATGTCCCATCTGCTGGTATTGGGTGGTGGACATGAAAGGTCCAACGGTGTTCTTCGTGTGGAGTAGAAAAGCGAACGGCAGCACCCTGAACAAATTCTAAATTCCTGTCCTGACTAACACGGGAAAGACAATGACAAAACACCTGGTGTAATCCTGACTGAGAGGCTGCTTTTGGCAGCACTGAATCTGCTTTTGGGCAGAAAACCGGTTAGTTAATCATACTACAAACTAACACCTTGTTACATTTGCTGTCAATAATTCTTCAAATATCTTCAGAAGTATCTAATCAAATTTCAATTTGGACATCATGAAACATTATTTCCTCCAATAGAGTAGTGAAAATCCACTTTTTTGCTCTTTTCACACAACTAAAAGTTGAACTTCATGTCAACAGGCAACAAACTTTTCTTTTCACATGAAAATTAATTCAAATTGCTCCTTTTTGTTCAGCAAGAGCAATTCTAACAAAGGAAAATTTGGTGTGGGACTTTCGAAATGACGTCTTCATGCTGAGGCCTTTTTTAGTGACCAGTTTCTGCTCGTCCCGGCACTTCCACCTTGCCATTGCAAGCACAATATCTAAATGAGATTGTATTTTTAACATAACTTCATATATTTATATATGTATAAAACACATACACACACTTTTTACCAGTAGACACACACACACACATACACACACTTTTTACCAATGGATGCACACACACACACATACACACACTTTTTACCAGTGGACACACACACACACACACACACACACACACACACACACACACACACACACACACACACACACACACACACACACACACACACACACACACACACACACACTCCATAATTTCTGTTGTGGCCCCGGATCCAGAGCTAGACTGTGGGAAGTGCTTTATGGTCCGTGTGTTTTGAGTAGGTTAGATTGCCATGTAACAGGGACCTGTCAGAGTAAGTTGTTTGTTACACTTGCTGCTGGGGAGGCAGTGTATGCAATTTATAGATAGGGTAGACAGATTAATTTTGGATGTGCAAACCCCTCTAGTTTGTGAACAGGGCTACCATCGCAGAGGCACAAGTCACATTTGTGTGACCAGGCTGATTTTGATCTCTCTGGCCAGTGTGTGCCAGCCATGGTGGCACAGTGTGCTGTGAATCCAGAAGTGGCAATGGACATTTATATTTATTGGGCTCGCTCCATGGGCGAGACAGCCCAAAAAAAAGCTCTGTCCAGGAGGAGGGGGAGAACTGAGACCAGGCGGAAGAGGCAGCCTCCTGTGTAAAGAGGACGAGCAATTCAACGGCGGACCAGGAATCAAACTCAGGACCCAAGGATCCCAAGCCAGCCATTCTAACCTATAAGCCAACACCAGGCTTCTATCGGTGTTCAGAAGAACCCAAACAAAATAATGTCTTCCTCAGGGAAGTTCACCTGACACCCCTATGTAAACAATAGCTGGCACAAGCTTTGTGTGTTTTCATGTTGAAAAGATGCCCTTTGTCGAAAAGTTGTTTACCGTGCACCAATGTATGTTTACCGTACCGTTTACCGTGTTGTTTGTTTACCGTACCGTTTACCGTACAGTTGTTTACCGTACCGTTTACCGTGTTTACCGTCCACCCCACGAGTGCACCATCATTAAACAATCCACCCCACGAGTGTACCATCATTAAACAATCCACCCCACGAGTGTACCATCATTGAACAATCCACCCCATGAGTGTACCATCATTAAACAATCCACCCCACGAGTGTACCATCATTGAACAATCCACCCCATGAGTGTACCATCATTAAACAATCCATCCCATGAGTACCATATTACTCCAAACCTGTGTAGCATTTTAAGCAAAAACATGTTCACTGATTATTATAATTTTTAACAAGCGTTACGCCTAGGTCCCCCATCGGTGAAGTGTTGCGAGTTGACAAAGTGGAAGACGCAAGGCGGCCATCTTGGATTTTGACGTGGCGACCCAATTTTCAATAGCTTTAATCCTCATGCCGAGATACACCCACACACCAGATTAGAAGTTGGTACTTTGCTTATTTTTCAAAAATATTCCACTCACAAGGTTCGGGCATATATATATGGTGGCGGCCATCTTGGATTTTGACATGGCGACCCAATTTTCAATAGCGTTCTTCCTTATGCGGATATACACCCACACACGAGATTAGAAGTTGGTACTTCGCTTATTTTTCAAAATATTCCACTCACGAGGTTGACATATATATGGTGGCGGCCATCTTGGATTTCGACGTGGTGACCCAATTTTCAATAGCGTTCTTCCTTATGCGGAGATACACCCACACACCAAATTAGAAGTTAGTAGTTCGTTTATTTTTCAAGATATTTCGCTCACAAGGTTCAGGCATATATATATGGTGGCGGCCATCTTGGATTTCGACGTGGCGACCCAATTTTCAATAGCCTTCTTCCGTATGCCGAGATACACCCACACACCAAATTAGAAGTTAGTAGTTCGTTTATTTTTCAAGATATTTCGCTCACAATGTTCAGGCATATATATGGTGGCGGCCATCTTGGATTTTTATGTGGCGACCCAATTTTCAATAGCGTTCTTCCTTATGCCTAGATACACCCACACACCAAATTAGACGTTGGTACTTCGCTTATTTTTCAAGATATTCCGCTCACAAGGTTCAGACATACATGCCACATGGCGTCAGACATACATGACGGCGGCCATCTTGGATTTTGACGTTGGTTGCACCGCACACCAAATTCGAATGCGGTGATGCGGTCATTCACTTACGCACACACACACAGACGGAGGTGAAAACCATAGTCCCCCTTTCGCTCCACGGTGCGACAATTAGGCCTACATCGATCATGGTAGTTATATCGCTCGGATAGATTCCAAATACACTTTATACCAGAGGCCTCCCTGGATCCTGAGCTCCATACTGTTACAACGCCCTATGACGCGATCGTTACACACCTTTTCATTCTTCATAGTCATACAGTTGTTTCCGTTATTCTTTTGCCTACAGCAGACCGATGAGCCACGTGGTCCACGTCCAACCACCACAAACGTCTTCGGTGTCGTTCACAAACTTGAGGCAGTATTATAAATTTCCTGTCGATTCGGATAAATTTGAAGTAACCTTTACTTAATAATTATAAATTTCCCGTCGGTGTGGATTCATTAGAAGCAACGTTTACAACAATCCATTGTCTCCGACGATCATTTCCGTGTTTCGGGGGGTGAGGGAGGGGGAAGACAGAAAGGTAGTATTAGCGTATTAAATACTGTATTGAGTATTGTGAAATTCCAAAATCATCATGACGTCTTCACAGCAAATATATCGCAGCATATTTCTTAACTGCAATTGTATTTTGGTTTTTTTTAAATCGGGAACGTGCGGAGCAGCATTCTGTCCACTTATACACCGCCCAGGTTTAATTTTTGGTCTAATTGTAAAAATTATAATTTTCACAAAGGTTTGGATGAATGTGTTCCTGGATTTAATTCTAAAATCTGATCAGACCGTAATCTTCCCTCAAAAAGTGATCCACTATGACTTCCTTGAAAGTGTAGTGTCGTGAGGCCCCGTTGGATTGGGAAGTGCTTCAGAATAAGGAGAGGCCTTCAATCTCTGCTTGCTTCTTAGCTTTGAGACATTCATCCATTACTTTATTCCTTCACTACCGCAGGCCATTCTGTCGATCATGAAAATGGTAGATGAGTCGTTGTTCATATTCCATAAGATTTGATTTGTAAGCTTGTGGGCATTTTGATTTGTCCATTTCATCTCGGTCCACATGGTGTCACTTCAAATCAAGCTCACCCTTTACCTCCTCCTCTTCAAATTTGGTGGTACCTGATAAAAATGTAGTAAGGAAGATTCGTGTGGTTGTTGCTAGCAGCAGTTTAGTTTAGGAATGCTTACAAAGAAAAATACATCATGACCTGTGGTCAGCTTGGATTGGAAACTTCTGGAAGCAAACATTGCAAACTTGATCCGGCCCGGCTCTATCCCCTAATGACCTCTGCCACCAAAAGTAGGCCGGCGTTTGTTTTCACCCCTGTATTGTCTGTGAGCAGGATAAACCCAAAATGTCATGGATGGATTTGGAGAAAGTTGGTGGACAGATTAGCTCCGTGACAAGGATGAATTGATTAGATTTTGATGACGATCCGGATCTGAGAATTTGTAATTTTTTCAGCCATTCTTCACCATTGAAAGATGGGCCCAAAAATGATACATAGCACGATATCTCAAAAATTATGGATGGATTTGGACGAAACTTGGTGACCGGTGTGTGTGTGTGTGTGTGTGTGTGTGTGTGTGTGTGTGTGTGTGTGTGTGTGTGTGTGTGTGTGTGTGTGTGTGTGTGTGTGTGTGTCGAGGACGAATCGATTCAATTTTGGTTCATGTCCGAATCCAGATCCGGCCTATCATTGGGACACAAAACAAACTGTTCAGCCTGGCCGAGGGTGGTATGCGCTGAGGTACCGTGTGCTGGTCTCACCCTGAACGATATTCAAGAGACAACCAACGAATAAATTCATCAATGCCCAGTAAATAAATTCTGCCCTCAATAACCTCACACATTTCACTTTGGGCATCTCAGTCCAACAAAGAGAAATTCTGCCCCCTGCTGTAACTGAACAAACATCACTTCAACCGATGGGCACAAGCTAGTTCCTGCGTGACCATGGTGCCCCCTTGTGCTCATCAGGGCAAACATTCGTTCACTGCCCTGCGCTCACAATGCCCTCTTCCGATTGCACATCCAATTCCCTCAATTTACTTCTCATTGGGATCTCCCGATTCATCTCAGGCTGTGCAGACTTGCATATAGAAATACCAGGAAGATGGCCCAAATTAAATGTTGAAGCACAGCATTGACAACTTCACTTCCGTGGAATAGAACAAACATCACACGTGGTGATTACTAAAGGATAATCTACATGAGGGTTAGGGTTAGCAAACCAATGGTGCCAACCTACCGTGAGGTACCCGCTCTTTTCCGACCAAGATTATGCAGGAAACCAGAAACGCAAGGGGATAAATGGTGCTTGGTAAGCAAAGAGAGACCATGGCACACATACTGATGAGGCAACGCACCTCGTGCAGCTTTGCAACGAAACAAAATGCATGATCACCATGTTTATTGGACCCACGAGTAAATTATAAAAGTCAATCACCATGACGGTGGTCTTTAGCTCATGAAGGAGCTTGCACACACACTCCTCAAACAAAGCGAATTTTAAAATCATCAAACTATGTGACTCCGATATCATTCACACCAATACAAGCTTGTACACATCTCGTCATCCACCAAATCAGGGAATCCGATTCTCCCTGTGGGGTGTTGCCCCATTCTTTGACCAGGGACACTTCCAGTTTTAAGAGCCTGGGAACACTTGGTGACCACGAACAGGCCCCAATCTATAGGATATCCCATGAAGTACAGTGCCTTCAGAAAATATTCACACTCCTTGACTTTTTCATATTTTGTTGTTTCAGCCTGAATATAAAAAGGATTAAATTTAGATATATTTTTTGTCAGTGATCTATACGTAACCCGTAATGTCAAAGTGGAATTTTTTATTTTAAGAATTTTTTACAAAACAATTTTAAAAAATGAAATACAGAAATATCTAATTTATATAAGTATTCAACCCCCTGAATCAATACTTCGTAGAAGCACCTTTGACAGCGATTACAGCTTCGAGTCTTCTTGGATGTGTCTATATCAGCTTTGCATATCTGGATTTGGGGAGTTTCTCCCATTCTTCCTTGCAGATTTACTCACGCTCTCTCAAGTTGGATTGGGAGCGTCGGTGAACAGCAATCTTTAAGTCTTTCCACAAATTCTCAATGGGATTCAAGTTTGGGCTTTGTCTGGGTCACTCTTCACGTTCTTGTCCTGAAGCCATTCCAGTGTTGCTTTGGCTGCATGCTTGGGGTCATTGTCCTGTTGGAACGTAAATCTTCACCACAGTCCAAGTTCTTTTCCACTCTGAAAGAGGTTCTCCTCATGGATTGGCCTGTATTAGGCTCCATTCATTGTACCCTCTATCCGTACAAGTCTCCCAGTCCCTGCCACTGAAAATCATCCCCATAGCATGATGCTGCCACCACAATGCTTCACGGTAGGGACGGTGTTTCATGGGTGATGAGCTGTGCTCGGTTTCTTTCAGACGGAACACTTTGCATTCAGGCCAAAGAGTTAAATTTTCGTCTCATCAGTCCACTTAATTTTTTGCCTCATGCTCTCAGAGGCTTTCACGTGCCTTTTTGCAAACTCCAGGCATGCTGCCATGTGGCTTTTTTTTCTCTCAGGAGTGGCTTCCGTCTGGCAACATTCTCAAAAAGCCTAGATTTGTGAAGTGTTGTCGAGACTGTTGTTCTTCCAGCAGGTTCTTCAATCTCAGCCAAGGAACGCTGTAGTTCTGTCAGAGCGGTCATTGGGTTCTTGGTCACCTCGCTGACCAAGGTTCTTCTTGCCCGGTTGCTCAGTTTGGTCGGACGTTCAGCTCTAGGCGGCGTTGGGGTAGTTCCATATTCTTTCCATTTCCTAATGATGGAGCTCACTGTACTTTTGGGAACTTTCAACAGTCTACACCCTAAAAACTGTTCCACACCCTAGCCCAGATCTTTGCCTCCTCACAATTCTATATTGGGAGTTATACAAACATTTCCTTGTACTTCATGATAGAGTTTCTGCTCTTACATGCACTGTCAACTGTGGGAACTGATATATAAAGGTGTTTCTTTTTAAATAATGTCCAATCAATTGAGTTGGCCACAGATGAGCTCCATTGAAGTTGTAGAGGCATCTCAAGGATGATCAAAAGAAATTGGATGTACCTGAGATCAATTTTGAGTGTCACAGTAAAGGGGTTGAATATTTATTGACTCAAGACATTTCAATTTTTCAGTTTTTAATTAATTTGTAAGAAATTCTGAAATAAACATTCCAATTTGAAATTATAGGTTATAATGTGGAGATCAGTGATAAAAAAAAATCTCAATTCAATCCATTTTAAAATCAGGCTGTAACACAACCAATGTGAAAAAAGTCAAGGGGTGTGAATACTTTCTGAAGGCATTGCATGTATTAAATCAGACTCAAGATCGTGTAGGACAGTTCAAGTGAGTGACGTGTGGTCCCAGGCGTGGTGTGTGCACAACATTTGCATGGTGTGGATGAGGGATGCAATTTTTAGTGAGTAAAATCACATGCAGGACAACGATGTAGGAGACTAGGAGACCATCAATGTACATTTCCAGTAATCGAAAGCACATCACTGAAGAATAAACAGATCATTATCACCAATGGGATTTGAACCAGAAACCCTATCAGTATGAACTGCATGCTCAGGTGGGAACAGCAAACAGCCCTGAATAATGAACGGTAATGTCAAAAATTCGAAAACAATTGGTTGGTTTGTGAATGTGATGAAGAAAGGATTCAAAAAGGTCCACAAGTCTGAGCCTTATATCACAGTTGTACCAAGATGTTTATATTTAAGAGAAGGAGATGCAAAGATGGAATACAAGGTGAGATTATCTGAAGATAAGATTACAGGTTGTACAAGATAAGATTAGCTTTGATTGCAGTTTCTATAGGACTTTAATGGTGTTCACGTGAGTCCTTTTGCTGTGTGCACCTCATATATTGTTGGCATTCGTGTAGCCAAGTGTGGCCAATAGGGAGCGGTGTCATTAGATTTCCAATAAGTATTCACAACTGCTAAAGCCCCTGTCACACCTTGACGATTTAGCCAGCGTATGCCGACGTATCAAAATTGAGTGCTGGTGTAAGTCATACGCTGGCATACGTCGACAAATTTTGTGCATGCACAAAATTTGTCGACGGGCTCGGCGTACTACGACGTATGCCAGCGTGCTTCAGCGTTCTCTTAACGTAGCCAAATTTTTCATACGTCGGCATACGCTGGCTAAAACGTCAAGGTGTGACAGCGGCTTAAGGAAAGTTCCTTTATTGTTATAGGCGTGTGTGTGCCGGCCTGTGTGGGCGGGCCTGTGTGCGTGTGTCTGTGCGTTCGTGCGCGTCTGTGTGCGCATGCGTGTTTGTGTGTATGTATGTGTGCGTGTGTATATATGTGTGTAACCGACCCCTTCACTCCCCACTCCCACCTAATATACCACACTTTTCCCTGCCTAGCATCTCCCCAGGTTGGCACGATAGCCTAAAGTTACGTGCCCTCACCTCTGAGCTGTCTAAACCTGGGCTCGAGTGCTGACCTAGTTATAAACTGTCATCCTGGTGTTCCGCAGACAGGTTGAGGCATTGATGTGTGTGCCATCCCTCCGAAGGGGTGTTAAACTGGGTATTCCATCTGCCGGTATTCATTGACGCATGTAAATAAAAATCATCCGCAGTGTTCTTTGCAAAGAGTACGGGATCTATCACCAACACTGAAAAACTCGAAATGACTGCGCTGATCGACTTCTGGGAAAGCAATTGTAAAGCACCGAACAAACAATTCCAATAAACTGCTCTGTAAAGAGTCGGGTACAGCTCAGATCTCAGAACATCTCCCAACGTCTCTTCTTTCACCAAAGTGGGGCTATGCCACTCCTTGGCCCGCCCACCCACTAGGCCACAAGTTTCCCCACTCTCCTACTATGCCATGCCGTGTTGTGCCGTGCCGCACCCTCACACTGTGCCATGCCATGTTATTCCTGCTCCTCACGCTGTGCCATGCCATGCTGCACCCTCACACTGTGCCATGCCGTGCTGCAGCCTCACAATGTGCCATGCCGTGCCCCACGCTCACACTGTGCCATGCCATGCCCCACCCTCGCACTGTGCCACGCCATGCCGCACCCTCACACTGTGCCATGCAATGTTATTCTTGCTCCTCACACTGTGCCATGCCGTGCCGCACCCTCACACTGTGCCATGCCGTGCTGCACCCTCACACTGTGCCATGCCGTGCCCCACCCTCACACTGTGCCATGCCATGCCCCACCCTCACACTGTTCCATGCCATGCCCCACCCTCACACTGTGCCATGCCGTGCTGCACCCTCACACTGTGCCATGACGCGCCCCACCCTCACACTGTGCCATGCCATGCCCCACCCTCACACTGTGCCATGCCATGCCCCACCCTCACACTGTACCATGCCGTGCCCCACCCTCACTGTGCCATGCCATGCTGCACCCTCACACTGTGCCATGCCATGCTGCACCCTCACACTGTGCCATGCCGTGCCGCACCCTCACACTGTGCCATGCCATGCCGCACCCTCACACTGTGCCATGCCATGTTATTCTTGCTCCTCACACTGTGCCATGCCATGCTGCACCCTCACAATGTGCCATGCCGTGCTGCACCCTCACACTGTGCCATGCCATGCCCCACCCTCGCACTGTGCCATGCCGTGCTGCACCCTCACACTGTGCCATGCCATGCCCCACCCTCACACTGTACCATGCCGTGCCCCACCCTCACTGTGCCATGCCATGCTGCACCCTCACACTGTGCCATGCCATGCTGCACCCTCACACTGTGCCATGCCGTGCTGCACCCTCACACTGTGCCATGCCATGCCGCACCCTCACAATGTGCCATGCCGTGCTGCACCCTCACACTGTGCCATGCTATGCCCCACCCTCGCACTGTGCCATGCCGTGCTGCACCCTCACACTGTGCCATGCCGTGCCCCACCCTCACACTGTGCCATGCCATGCCCCACCCTCACACTGTGTCATGCCATGCCGCACCCTCACACTGTGCCATGCCATGCCGCACCATCACACTGTGCCATGCCATGTTATTCTTGCCCCTCACACTGTGCCATGCTGTGCTGCACCCTCACACTGTGCCATGCCATGCCCCACCCTCACACTGTGCCATGCCATGCCCCACCCTCACACTGTGCCATGCCATGCCCCACCCTCACACTGTGCCATGCCATGCCGAACCCTCACACTGTGCCATGCCATGCCCCACCCTCACACTGTGCCATGCCATGCCCCACCCTCACACTTTGCCATGCCATGCCCCACCCTCACACTGTGCCATGCCATGCCGCACCCTCACACTGTGCCATGCCATGCTGCACCCTCACACTGTGCCATGCCATGCTGCACCCTCACACTGTGCCATGCCGTGCCGCACCCTCACACTGTGCCATGCCATGCCTTCTCACACTGTGCCATGCCGTGCCCCACCCTCACACTGTGCCATGCCATGCCCCACCCTCACACTGTGCCATGCCATGCCCCACCCTCACACTGTACCATGCCGTGCTGCACCCTCACACTGTGCCATGCCGTGCCCCACCCTAACACTGTGCAATGCCGTGCTGCACCCTCACACTGTGCCGGGCGTGCCCCACCCTCACACTGTGCCATGCCATGCTGCACCCTCACACTGTCCCAAGCCATGTTATTCTTGCCCCTCACACTGTGCCATCCCATACTCTCACACTGTGCCATGCCATGTTATTATTGCCCCTCACACTGTGCCATGCCATGCTGCACCCTCACACTGTGCCAAGCCATGTTATTCTTGCCCCTCACACTGTGCCATGCCATGTTATTCTTGCCCCTCACACTGTGCCATGCCGTGCTGCACCCTCTCACTGTGCCATGCCATGTTATTCTTGCGCCTCACACTGTGCCATGCCGTGCTGCACCCTCTCACTGTGCCATGCCATGTTATTCTTGCCCCTCACACTATGCCATGCCATTCCGCACCCTCTCACTGTGCCATCCTCTGTTATTCTTGCCCCTCTCATTGTCACTCTCCCGTCTTCTTCACAAGGAACATCATGATACATGTTTGTTCTAAAACACACATTAATATTGTCAGTCATCTTGGTTTACCTGAAATTTTTTTTACCAGCATTATGACACTTACTATATCATTTCCTCAGGGTAGACAATATCACTGTAAAATATTTCATATACTTTTCCATATTTACAAAAGATTTTTTTTTTTTCCAGCGTAACCCACAGGGCAATTCCATCTGGAAAAGCGTTCGTTTGTCCGTCCGGTGTCTGCATGTATGTCTTCCGCCGGCATGTTGCGGGTTTATTCCCCTTAAAATTCATTTTCTCTGCAACTGTTGGTCCGAGTGACACGAAATTTTCACCATATGAGCACCTCCTCCTGTAGAATTTGATAATGCTAATTATGACGTCAGAGGTCACGTGTACAGGCGCCATCTTGGAAAAACCGAAAAACGTGGCACCTATACATCCCCGAATATGCTCCAGGAAAAAAAATTGAAAGGTGCCTCATTGTAAAGTACTCCCCATGGGGAATAACATATATTAATGATGATGCAACAGGTGCCTTGATTATGACGTCATAAACCGACAAGTAGAACGCTTGATCCGGGACTAGTTTCAGTGATCCGTTGGTGATGTGTGTATGTTGGCTGTTATAATGTCAATCTCTCAATCCCTCTATACCTGCATTACGACAGGTTCACAGCTGCCAAATAAGCCCAAGGATTACCCTGGGTAGTTTATGTTCGCCTTCCCAGCAGAAGTCAGGGCAGGTAGAACCCCAGATTAACGACCACCTCAGGGACGGCACAACCATTTAGGCAACACCTTCCTGTGAAGTAACATTCCAGGTTTATATCAGAGTGCAGAACTGAACCCAAGCTGGACACCTCAAAGGTAAGCGTGCCACCTTTGCACCATTCATTCTACCTGTCCGACTGTATCTAGATATGGGCACATTTTCACACACGGTTTGTTTTTCAGTTTTACTGCATTCAAAAGGAACATCAAGTGAGGTAGTAAGTACTATTTATTCTTTCTGCTTATTGTCTCCAACTTCACTTCAAATCGTTACCAGAAGCATTCCACGAGAAAGCCGGGAATGTAGAAATCCATGGAGTTGATCACCTTTCAGTGTTGTGTAAATTAAACGACCTGTATTGATCATGCAATGAGGTCTGGCCTGCAGCATACACAAGGCCTGAATACCTTCAACAAGATTTAGATGATTATTGAATGGTAAAACCATTGGGAACGGGAAATGCAATATTGTCCGACGCTTCAACTCGCAAAATGATTAACAAACTGGATTCTAGCGAGTTCTTTCATATTATTGCATTCGCAAGGCCAATTCAACACCAAATTTAGATTAATACTTTGAATTGTGTTGATAAAAGGAATAATCTAGAACTTGCATATAATTGGTTCCAAAAGTAAACTCGAGAGTTCATAGAATACGACACTCCGCACAATCTGGAGAAACAGGACATGGGAAGGGTCTTTTCAACTGGAGATTTGCATTTCTGAGCACGATCGATATCTACTACGAGCCGCCATTTTGTCTCATTCTCGATATTCCCCAACGCTGAGAGCACGAGCGGCAAATTCGATTGGTCAAGATGGCGGAAAATGACAAATTTTTTCCAAGTACTGGAAAACTGGATGTTTTTTCGAAGTGCCAACAAACAAGACAACTTGTGTTCTACAGTGTTAAAAGATATAATTCAATTGAAATAAAATGTTTTAAAGCTGTATTTAAAAAAAAAAACAATAACCGGACGTTCACCGGACGTTCAGGCACCGCATTTTACACCAACTTATTTAACACGTTTAGTTATTCGTGCCTGTTGTTTGTGTCCTTTACGCAGTCTCTAAAAACAGTAAACTTCCTGTTTGGAATGATTTTCAATTTTGTTTCACTGCCAGACAGGTAGACAGACAAACAATTACCTTGCTCCTCTGTGCGCGTGCGTGATCGGAATGACATCCTGTACGATTTGCCAAATCTCGATCCAAAGTACTGTTAAACTACAGGTTCACGTTCCGGTTTAATTTCTACAGTGTTCAAAATATAACATGCAATTGAAATGAAGTTGTTCCTCGATCATAGATACTGACGTCTGCAGACAGACAGACAGACAGAAGCAATTGATGAACCCGCTTTATGCTTTGCGCGCATGGCGTAACAGGGACAAGGCCTTAACTGAGCGGCAAGGCAAACTCGACCTTGTTTTCTTTTTCTCCAGATACAAAATCGCAGCTCATGGAGAGAACCGACGATTGATAAAAGGGAACTGTACGGATTGTGGAGAGAGAAAGGAAAAAAAATAAGCAGGTGGGTGATGGGGGAGATGTGGGAGAAAGATATAAACCTGCAAGTGAAAGGGGTGGGTGTGATGGAGAAAGTATCATCGGGAGGGAAGAAGACAACATGAGATTGTGTTGCACTGTAATCGCCATCTTGAAGCCCAGGAGACAAAGAGTGAGATTGTACTGAATCAAGGAGACGGTTCTACGAGTAGAATAAAAGAGAAACAAGAGAGTGAGCTGAACAATAAACATGCATTTTGGTAGATTAACAAGGAGTGGGATACTGTAAAATGGTAGGTTAACAAGGAGTGGGTTATTGTGAGATGGTGGGTTAACAAGGAGTGGGATATTATAAAATGGTGGGTTAACAAGGAGTTGGATACTGTAAAAAGGTAGGTTAACAAGGAGTGGGTTTTGTGAGATAGTGGGTTAACAAGGAGTGGGATATTGTAAAATGGTGGGTTAACAAGGAGTGGGATACTGTAAAATGGTAGGTTAACAAGGAGTGGAATACTGTAAAATGGTAGGTTAACAAGGAGTGGAATACTGTAAAATGGTAGGTTAACAAGGAGTGGGAAACTGTAAAATGG
The DNA here is from genome assembly GCF_964187855.1 of Myxine glutinosa. NCBI lineage: Eukaryota > Metazoa > Chordata > Myxini > Myxiniformes > Myxinidae > Myxine > Myxine glutinosa. The sequence goes on from NW_027616526.1 coordinate 61,015, forward strand.
TATGTTAACAAGGAGTGGTATACTGTAAAATGGTAGGTTAACAAGGAGTGGGTTATTGTGAGATGGTGGGTTAACGAGGGGGATATTGTAAAATGGTAGGTTAACAAGGAGTGGTATATTGTAAAATGGTGGGTTAACAAGGAGTGGGATATTGTAAAATGGTAGGTTAACAACGAGTGGGATACTGTAAAATGGTAGGTTAACAAGGAGTGGGATATTGTAAAATGGTGGGTTAACAAGGATTGGTATATTGTAAAATGGTGGGTTAACAAGGAGTGGGATATTGTAAAATGGTCGGTTAACAAGGAGTGGGATATTGTAAAATGGTGGGTTAACAAGGAGTGGGATATTGTAAAATGGTAGGTTAACAACGAGTGGGATACTGTAAAATGGTAGGTTAACAAGGAGTGGGATATTGTAAAATGGTGGGTTAACAAGGATTGGTATATTGTAAAATGGTGGGTTAACAAGGAGTGGGATATTGTAAAATGGTCGGTTAACAAGGAGTGGGATATTGTAAAATGGTGGGTTAACAAGGAGTGGGATATTGTAAAATGGTGGGTTAACAAGGATTGGTATATTGTAAAATGGTGGGTTAACAAGGAGTGGGATATTGTAAAATGATCGGTTAACAAGGAGTGGGATATTGTAAAATGGTGGGTTAACAAAGAGTGCGATATTGTAAAATGGTGGGTTAACAAGGAGTGGGATATTGTAAAATGATGGGTTAACAAGGAGTGGGATATTGAGAAATGGTGGGTTAACAAGGAGTGGGATATTATAAAATGGTGCGTTAACAAGGAGTGGGATATTGTGAAATGGTGGGTTAACGAGTGCGATATTGTGAAATGGTGGGTTAACAAGGAGTGGGATATTGTAAAATGTTAGGTTAACAAGGAGTGGGATATTGAGAAATGGTGGGTTAACAAGGAGTGGGATATTGTGAGATGGTGGGTTAACAAGGAGTGGGATATTGAGAAATGGTGGGTTAACAAGGAGTGGGATATTGAGAAATGGTGGGTTAACAAGGAGTGGGATATTGTGAGATGGTGGGTTAACAAGGAGTGGGATATTGTGAGATGGTGGATTAACAAGGAGTGGGATATTGTGAGATGGTGGGTTAACAAGGAGTGGGATATTGTGAGATGGTGGATTAACAAGGAGTGGGATATTGTGAGATGGTGGGTTAACAAGGAGTGGGATATTGTGAGATGGTGGAGGGGCGGATCCAGACGGGGTTCATTTGGTGAACGTGAACCCCCCTCGCCCCCATCTGCCCCTACCTCTTCCGCCATCTGGAATAAACATGAAATGTTGGGTTAACAAGGTTGAGTGTTTAACAAGGAAGAACAACAACACAACAGGCATTTTAAAAGGCCATTTTCCCTGCAAGAGCGGGGGTTAGCCTTGTGTGACAAGGAAGAATTGGTTCGATTTTGGTGAAGATCCGAATACGGATCCAGATACGATAATTATATAATTATATAATTGATTATTCACCATCGGGTGATAGGTTTAATAAATAGCACCGCAAAGCGGGCCTAACCCCTCCGCCCATGCATGGTGAAAGGAAGCATTGATGTGAAGGAGCTGGGGCTCCCACGTCGATCGGAAGAATGGACGCGACAAAAAGCTGGAATTCATCCGAGTTGCTTTAATCAAACCAAACACTCAGGCACTCTGAAAAGCCCGTTTATCGGGCAGCAATATATATATACATATTATCCCGGAGCGTTTGCCCAGGAAAGGCGAGAGGGGGCATGGCCCAGCGTCCTGGCTGCGGCCTGGCAAGTTGAGGGCGTCCCGACCGAGGCCTGGCAATTTGAGGGCGAGCCTGCCCGGGCATGCCCGGGCATGCCCGGGCGTCCCGACCGAGGCCTGGCAAGTTGAGCGCGGGCCTGCCCGGGCGTCCTGGACGAGCCCGGCATGGTGATCGCTCCACGTCCTTGATAGGTGCAAGGCGATTGTGAAAACCCAGCGGTAGCCTCTACAGATGATCATTTGTTATTTGAAGCGAAGTTGTATACCGAGTAGGATTTTGCAGAAAAGAAATTTCATGATAGTGGCGATGTGTGGATATAATTATTGAACAGAACGATTCAAAAAGATATGGCAGCTGCATGTGGGAGCATATAACACTATAACAGCATGATTGAATATAGGAGTGGGTTATAAATTCATAGGGAGCAGCCAAAGAAGACCATAGAAAAGGATACCTTTAACTTTGAATTAATGTCAATGAACCATTGAATATTTCTATTGCAGCATGCATCGTGGCCAAATGTTTGTCTGTTCACTAACATCTTGGCTACATTGTATAAGTCTCTGACCAGACTCCTGGGGTTCAGAACATTTGTCTCTTCACTCACGTTTTGGGTTCATCGTATAACTCTCTGGAATTATAATTTCATCTCCAACTCCACACTGAATTCATGCAACTGATTCTTCTCTGTGTTGTCTGCGTCTATAGTGTCTGGATGAGAGAAACTTACAGGTATCATGGCAATATGTTTGTTTAATCGTGTAGACAACAAGAAATTGCTTTGTGATAGGAATAATATGTTTCATGAACATCTGTGTGTATTTTGGGAGCCGGAATATTTGAATAAATGTGGTCAATAGTAGTCTGGTAGTCTGTTGTATAACTTGTGATGAGATGGTTAAAGTTATGCTGTTTGAGAAATGTGAAGAGCTGGCGACTTTGTGGTGATTGATGTGAATTGTCGATGTTGAAGTCTCCAAGTAGAACTGTTGGTGTGTTTTGTAGATTTTCGCCATTCTGCTCGAAATTGACAGAAACCAATTTCAAGATGGCTGCCGTGGCGGCCATATTGAAAATCGCAGCACGCCCAGGAACTTTCCTCTACTCAACCCCAACACACACTGCAAAAATGGATTTAATCGGACAAGCCGTTCTGCTCGAAATTGACGGAAACCAAAAGTTGATGGACGCCCGGATGGCTGCCGTGGCGGCCATATTGAAAATCGCAGCGCGCCCATTTTCAAAAGGAACCTTCCTCTACTCAACCCCAACACACACTGCAAAAATGGATTTAATCGGACAAGCCGTTCTGCTCGAAATTGACGGAAACCAAAAGTTGATGGACGCCCGGATGGCTGCCGTGGCGGCCATATTGAAAATCGCAGCGCGCCCATTTTCAAAAGGAACCTTCCTCTACTCAACCCCAACACACACTGCAAAAATGGATTTAATCGGACAAGCCGTTCTGCTCGAAATTGACGGAAACCAAAAGTTGATGGACGCCCGGATGGCTGCCGTGGCGGCCATAATGAAAACCGCAGCGCGCCCATTTTCGAAAGGAGCCTTAATCTACTCAACCCCAACACACACTGCAAAAATGGATTTAATCGGACAAGCCGTTCTGCTTGAAATTGACGGAAACCAAAAGTTGACGGATGCCCGGACGACGCCTGTGACGACAATACCCCTTAGCCCAATTTGGGCTGAGGGGTGAAAACGATATACAGCATGATATCTCAAAAGGTTGTGGACGTTTTATAACTAAACTTCGGTTTATCAGTGGGATACAAAACGTAAACTGTTCAACCTGGCAGGGGTATGCTCCCTACCTAGTGCTGTTCGTGTCTGTCACATGATCGTCGTGCGAGATCTCATTGGACAATCGCGTTCATCTTTTTCTTTCACGCAGCAATTAATCCAAGCCAGGTAACATTTCTCCTCTAGCTCTGTGTTAATTCCTGATACGCAGTGTTTAGATTTGTTGTAAAATATTGTCATTTAACATGACATTTATTTCAATGCCGCATTATGGTAATTTGTCATTTTTGTGACTTGGGATGAATGTGCTTCACATAATCCGTTGATATTATTGATCAGACCCTCCCCTACTCTCAAAGGGGTCAATTTAAATCGTTCCCATGACTGGCCTGCACGTTTCCCCACAATGTATGCAAATTTTGGTGGAGATCTGCCAATCCCTTTTCAATTCGACATAGTACGTACTCACATATGGAATGGGGTATTTTAGTTTAATGCATAAACAAAGCTGTGCTGCAAGTTCTGATACACAACGTGTCTCTGTCTCTATATCTCTGTCTGTCTGTCTGTCTGTCTGTCTCGCTGTCTGTCTGGCTCTCCATGATCTCCTCCTAAACTCCTTTGCCATACAGTACCTTCCCCAAAATAACAATCGCCCTTGCCCTCCTACTTACCCCATATTTTCCTTTTCTCAATTACCTGCCCTTGCACACACAATGACTGATGATGTAAGTCTGATAGAGTGTGTTGGTTCCTCAGAAGCAGTTTCTTGGCCTGGGGTCATGCTGGGAGGTTTGCCATCCCTCTCCCAGCAGTAGTTGGGGCAGGAGTTGGTAGTTTGTTCATGGTGCCCAGGATAGCTCGCCTACTCTTCACAAAGGACACCGTGGGATCTTTAACCTCCACAAACCAGTAGACGGTATGCCTAGTTTAACATCCCTGCTGCACACATATTGATGAATGGCCGTGCCTGTGAAACACCGGGATGACAGTTTATAGCTGAGTTGGGATTCTAACCCAGGCTAGAGAGCTTTAGAGGTGAGAGTGTGTAAACCCAGGCTAGCCGGCTGTCCTGCGAGGCCTGCATACACAATCTGTGCAAGTATAAAGTCTATTGTTAATTCAACATATCTCAGGATTATTGGGTATTTGAATTATTGAGTAATTATCTCCCCCACCCCCTCTCCACCCCCAATCCCACAAATGGCCTTATTTTGATCAATCATGACAAATTGAATTACCAATTTATTTTTACGAGAGTTAAAGTCCAAGTGCACATCATATTGAATATATGACATAACCACCCCCAAAACTGTTCAACATACCCTAAAACAACGGACTGCAAGTGGAAATGAAATCCGACACATACCATGCTACTCCTGGCTCTGGGGGGTTGCTTGTGTACATCTCTCTTCTACGGCCAAACTTTTGATTTTCCTGTTCGATATGTTGAGACCCTTGGAAAAAATCTGGGTAACACTCCCAGATCAAGTACGTTTTTTCTGCACACCCCAATACGTGATTATGACTTGAGGCCAATTAGCCGAAATAGCAACATTCAGTTTTCATGGAATAATTCAAGAGTAGGCAGCTTTAGATTCAAATGTAACATTTATTTATCATGTTTAGACATAACTAACACATTTTTAGCATGGTTCAATACTATAAACTGTCTTTTTTAGAAAAAAAACCCGTCATTTAGCTTTTTTTTCTCCAAAAATCACTTTCAGTTTGATAGGCGCTCAAAATCCGATCACCTCTCATACACCCAATTATGGAGATAAAGCAGCCAAAATTTGTCAGAAGCTTCCTTATGAAGCCCTTTAATAGGGATAAACATGGGTTTCTTTGTGGCTTATCAGTCTTTCACATTTTATATTTTCAGCATATGGTCCGACCTTGCCGATTTTTACAGCCGTACAAACGTAACTAATATCCATTTTTTGTTTTTCAGGCGTGGCCGCTGACGATGGAGTCTGTTACTCTCTCAGGACCGCCCGAAGACAGTTCGTTTGATGCGACAAACTGCATCATCTGCCAGAAAAGCGCGGGGGATAAAACTGAGCACAACTAATGGTTGCAAAAGGATACGAGAAGCAAGTTACATCCACAATGATCAAGTTTCCAAACGGCTTAAGCTGGTTAAAGGAGATGGGTTTGTTTATCATGTGACCAATGACTGTTACAAAAAATACACCATGACTTCAGTTCTCAATAGGAAAAGGAAGAGTCTCGCTGTATGCCAAGACCTGTCCCGTTCTGAGCAGGAAGAAGATAGAAGTACTTGTTCTAAGGCCGTCCGACATCCACCGAATACAGAGACGTCCACAACAGCCTTACGTCAAGTGAAGTGTATTATCTGTGACAGTAAATCACACAAACAACAGTACACGAAATATCGCATTAGTGAATCAGGCCGTGCTTCAGCCTTTCTGGCTGCGACAAACATCTTTCAAGATGATGTGTTCACCCGAACGTGCGACCTTCAAGATGCGCATTCTGTGTTTGGAGCAGATCTGTACTACCACAGGGACTGCATGACTAAATACTTGTATACGTATGACTCGTGATAAAGCTTCCATACCAAAAGTGTCTGAGAAACAGCTTGCTTGGAATCAGGTTGTTAAAGAGTTAGAGCAAGGCCTAAAAGAAGGGAGGGGTTATGATCTTAGTGCTATCAGAGACTTTGAACAATATTGATGACAAATGTAACTTTCGTAATAGAGATGTAAAAGTTTTCTTGTTGAACACTTTTGGTAATGAGATTGATTTTACATATCCCAGTTCGTTCAAAAACTCAATGATGGTATTCAGTGTTCCAAAGAAAGTGTTAGCTGAGCGCATTCGTTCCCTTGATCCTGTTCAGGTATGCGCTGGTGTGATTAGGAAGGCTCTAGATGAGTATGATTTTGGCCTTGACGATAGCTTTTGTGATGCGCATGATCTAAAGCATTCCTTGAGCGAGATGAATATCCCTGAACCTGTACTACGTTTTTTCAGTCATTTGTACAATTTCAATCCTGACACATATGCAAAAGCAGCCGAAGCTGTCATGACAGAAAGTGATGAACCAGTTGATGAGGATGAAGAAGATGATGATGACTACGATACCGGTAGCAAGCCATCAGGTAACAGCCTCTCCACACAGCGTTGCAGAAAGATACAATCTGTCTTCCAAGTCATGCACTATATCCATCACTGCGGTAGAAAGAGAACTCCAATGCATATTATGAATGCGGAATCAGTTCATGGTCTTGGGCGTGGTGGCAAAATTGTAACTACAGTTCTAAACCACGGAGGACTAGCAATCAGCTACCCGGAGCTGCGTAGGTACCAACATGACCTTGCCACGTTTACAGCACAGCACAACAACGATCGCGTTTCACTGCCGTCACACTTTGATCCTGGGCAATTCACCTCCGGTGCAATTGACAACTGGGACCATGAGGGGGCAAATGTATCTGAACATGACACTGTGACTGTTCTCTACCAAGACAAACCCCCGTCGTCGACCAGTAAACCAAAGATTTCTGACACGCAGGTCACACATGGTCCACAGTCATTCAGTTTAATATTAAAATGCCAGGTACTGTCCGACTTTCACAAGCCTGCACTTGTGTACGTGCTGACATCCCAGCAACTTACAAAGTGGCCGAACTGCCTTACACTTCCTCCGAAGCCGATGCAGCAAAACTGAAGGATATTTCTTGGTCCCTCGCACGCTTGAACGTCATGCATGATGAAGTGTCCATCTACCCCGAGTCACAAACAATGCCATCTTGGAGTGCTAGCAACTCTGTTTGGACGGAGGAGGCCATCCCATTAAAGAATCTTGCATTTGTGCCTGTTCTGCCGCATCCAGTTACAGAGTACGCGACAGTTTATACGGCTATGAAGAACTTTATGGACATTGGTTCTCAGCTGACTCAAAATGAGATACCAATGTATTGTGATGAAGGTGTTTATTGCATCGTCCGTGATATACAACTGCTGAGACCAGAGGAATTCAGGACCCTGGTTCCATGCCTGGGAACGTTTCACTTAGTGAAAACTGTTTTGAAATGTATTGGCAAACTCCTGGATGGAAGTGGCGCGGACATCACATGGTTGCAGGCTGGTGTTTTTGGTCCAACTGTCATCGAGAATTCTGTTCTACATGGAGGTCACTACAGCCGCTGTCTTGAGGGTATGCAGCTCCTTGCTGAAGCATTTGAACGCCTCCAGTACAAAGAATTCTTCTCCGAGAAAGGCATCGACCAATATACACATGAGCTTGCCATCCTGACGAACCTCCAGTCTAGTGTCAAGGAGAAATGCATCACAGATAGTCAGAAGTATATGGTTCAGTTTGCTGATGCATCAAAAACGTTGGTCGAAGATTTGAACAGATTCATCCAAACACGGTCTGATACCAATGAAAACTTCAAGTTCTGGACTCAGTTCTTGCAAATGATGGATATTGTCCGTGATCTGTTGAGAGCTGATCGTGAAGGGATTTGGGAACTGCATCTTGACGCTGTACAGCGTGCATTGAACCTGTTTGCGGCATTCGATTCGACCAACTACTTGCGATGGTGTTCTCTCTACCTTGAAGACATGCGACGTCTACCTGAGACTGCACCATCAGTTCATGAACAATTTGCCAAAGGCAATTTTTCAATCAGAGAGATACCTGGCCGATTCACCGCTGTTGGAGGAGACCAGAAATTAGAGCAAAGCATTAACCTTTCATCTAAGTGCAGCGATAGAGTCATTGGACATGCAATGCAAAAACAGTATGTCGCCCAGTGGGACCTAATATACCATGAAATGATGGCAGTGAAGAACCTACATCGGCAATACAGTGATGTGATTGACAGGACACATGAGACTTACAGCCACCACGAATCATCTCAAGCCACAACGAACCGCAAAGAAGGACATATTCAGGAGATGATGAGATTCATTGAAGAGAAGGGGTCCCCTCTGTCTCTAGACGCTTCCAAAACACTACAAAACCTTGTGACAAAAGAGGTTATGTCCGATGATATAAAAACTGACATGCTCAATGCCTTTTCAAAAGGAAAAGAGAAGTACCTGAAATTCAGAAAGGAAAGGTTTGTCACCAAGACTGAACGAATAAGCAGTACCATTCACCACACAAACTTGAAGACGATGAAAACTCTTCGAAAGAAGCCACAGAAGACTACCAAGACGACAGTGAAGGAGATGAACATCGCTGAGAGAAACATAGAAATAGCTCGGGAGCGTGGCCTCACCACTGATGATCTCTTAAAGTACGATGTTGTTCCCTCCCCAGTGTTGTTTGATGATGCAGGAATGATGACTAAACCAGCAAAGAGCCAGCTACTGAAGGAGTTGGAGACGCACCTAAAACCGGAAGAATTTACATATAGTCATCGGAAAGACGCATCATTTGTAGTTGACATCATGGCCACAATCCGAAAGGTTAATGTTACGAAACTCTCCAAATTCAATGACCTTCTATCAAATTTCATGTCATTTTCGGCCATATATCATCGGTTTGGGCAGACTGACTATGTCTTTGACATGTATTCTGATGATCCATCAATGAAGGACAGCGAGAGGAAAAGGCGAAGTGACACTCTACCCATCGAATATACTTCAATAGAGCCATCAACACCACTACCTAAGGATATGAACACATTCTGGCCTTCCATCAACAACAAACTTCTCCTTGAAAAACGGATCTGCAGCCATGTTCGTTCAAATATTGCAAATACCGGTCAGTACCCAACTGTACTCGGACAGGTGACCAGAGAGAACGAGGATTGGAAATGTATGAAAATGCACAACGGAGATGAGAGCGCACTGGTACACCTTCAATCCACATTTGAAGAGGCGGATCTTCGCATACTCCTTCGTGTTTTGGACGCGCTCAAAGAAGGACACAAAATATGTGTTGTCATCTCCAATGATACTGATGTAGTTGTTGCCTTGCTCCACCACATGCCTGTCTTTCTCCAACATGACCTAGAGGAGCTGTGGGTACGAGCTGGAGTTGGAGATAGCACTCGGTATGTGCCCCTTCATACCTTGTTCGAGCGCATCGGATGTCAACTCTGTGCTGTTCTTCCTGCCGTACACAGTCTTACAGGATGTGATATCACTAGCAAAGTTGGGACCAAGAAAGCCACCTTGAATGCCGAGCCAGAAAGGTTATTGAAGCACTTTGGAGGGTTGCCGACCCTTTCTCAGCCTTTGATCAAGAATGCAGAATCCTACTTGGTCAAAGTACTGAAACCAAAAAGCGATGCGAATAAATTTTCGAACTTGCGTGCGGAGATCTTCCATCATGTCAAAGGGAGTTCTCATCACAACCTGCCACCAACCAGCCAAGGTCTCCTGCCACACATGAAGCGTAGCTTTTTCAATGCCTACAATATCATGCATGCTTTGGAGCTTCATCAAGATTCTGAAAATGTGATCGCACTTAAGCCAGAGGATTGTGGTTATACGCATGACAAGGAACAGCTGATACCTGAGACAACGTGGAAAACTCTAGAATCACATTGGACAGTTGTCTGTTCATGCACTAAGTGTGCCAGGTCAACATGCCCCTGTAGGACCGCCATAATCAAATGTGTAAATTTTTGTCATTGCAAAAAGGCTTCCCCTGATGCCTGCAAGAATCCTGTCGCTTGATAAAGAGTACATGTATTGAAGTTGCACGGGTGGTAAATGGTGGTAATTGACAGCACGCGCTTCCTTGTTATGACAGTTATATTGGGTTTGTGGACATGTTATGATTTTAATTCATGAATCCTTAAGCTATGTAAGTGTAATAGTTTTGCTTAAGCTGAATTTTGAGCGAAATTTAGTCAACATCATTGCCAGGAGGTGTTTGGCGGCCATTTTGAAATTATGCAAATTAGGTGTATTCAAAAGGGGTTGATTATGGTTCCAATGAATAGCTTGCTATCAAAAACCCATACATAGACACCAAAATCAGCCGAATATCACACTTACTTCTAAAGTTAGACCAATTTAACCAATTTTGGTTTATACCGCTTTTTGGGGTAGGGGTAACCTTTGTTAACATTTGACCCCACTGTCACTATACAATATAATGAATCACAAATATGATGCATGGAATTATTAAAGGGCTTCATAAGGAAGCTTCTGACAAATTTTGGTTGCTTTATCGACATAATTGGGTGTATGAGAGGTGATCGGATTTTGAGCGCCTTTCAAACTGAAAGTGATTTTTGGAGAAAAAGAAGCTAAATGACGGGTTTTTTTTCCCTAAAAAAGACAGTTTATAGTATTGAACCATGCTAAAAATGTGTTAGTTATGTCTAAACATGATAAATAAATGTTACATTTGAATCTAGAGCTGCCTACTCTTGAATTATTCCATGAAAACTGAATTTTGCTATTTCGGCTAATTGGCCTCAAGTCATAATCACGTATTGGGGTGTGCAGAAAAAACGTACTTGATCTGGGAGTGTTACCCAGATTTTTTCCAAGGGTCTCAACATATAGAACAGGAAAATCAAAAGTTTTGCCGTAGAAGAGAGATGTACACAAGCATCCCCCCAGAGCCTATACAATGCTGTTCACCCCAGAAGATGAAGCGACGCTTGCTGCTCGAATCCTCTTCACATCCTCCTCTTTCTGCTTCACTTCATCCGAATAAGCCTGAATGTTCACGTTCACCTGCTTTTGATCACGTCCTTCCTGTTCTCCTGAATCTAGGGAAATAATCATACAATGTTAAACCACCTTTAGGTTCATAAAGGGTTCAAGGTTCATACATCTTGCTTTTTTTGTTGATTAACATTGTATGAAATAATCATACAATGTTAATCAACAAAAAGCAAGATGTATGAACCTTGCACCTTATTGTACTCTCAAATGTCATCTACCTGGCGAATAACACAACATCTAGGTAGACAATGAACATCTTGCTCTACAAAGTGTGCACAACTTAAATTTAAATGGTCACATGACACATGTGATGCAACACACCACTCCTTTTAAGCTGTCTATTGTCATCTGTTCTGAGGATGTCGGCAGAGCTGCCCTCATCAGTAGTGGTTTCAACCTCGTGCACCATTGGCTTCTGGACATGAAAAATCAACCAGAAGCGTGCACTGGCATTAAATATTGACAAGAGAAAGCAGGGCGGGCAGAATACCCACTTCCTGGCTGCCATTAGTAATATGGCCGAGCATTTATGGATTGTTCATTTGCCATGGCCATTCTCCTGGGATTATGTTCATTTACAGAACATTACAGATCAACTCCTGAATAGTGTGTTGGACTCGAGTCCACAGTCTCTGGGATGAAAAGCCAGTGGGAACAATATGGCACCATAACCCATCAAACGTTACATCAATAACGCAGACAAGCTCACCAAGCAAGAAGACTTCAGAAAGAGGATAAAAACGTTGTTTTCAGTAAAATCTTCTCAAAATAAAACAACTTTTCATTTTGAGTATTTAAAAATAAGCCACAAGAACTACCAATCCATATTAACCACGAAACAACAATTTTTTATGCAATTTGCAATCAGAATAACAATCAATCTCAGATGTTGAAAATTTTTCCACAAAAAGAATATTCCATTACACACACACACACACACACACACACACACACACACACACACACACACACACACACACACACACACACACACACCTGAACTTAAGATGGATTAAATTGAGATTTGTTTTGTTGTTGATCTGCACATAATACCCCATAATGTCAAAGTCGATTTTTTTTTTTGACAATTTTTTGCAAAATAATTAAAAATGAAAAGCAGAAATGTCTCGAGTCAATAAGTATTCATCCCCTTTGCTATGACATTCCAAATTGAGCTCAGGTGCATCTTATTTCCTTTGATCATCCTTCAGACATCTCTACAACTTCAAATTGGAGTCCGCACAATTAAATTGATTTTACATGATTTAGAAAGAAACACCTGTCCATATAAGGTCTCACAGTTGACAGTGAATGTCAGAGCATAAACTCTACCAGGAAGTCCAAGGAACTGTTCGTATAACTCAGATATAGAATTGTGAGGAGGCAGAGATCTGGGGAAGGGGATAAAACAATTTATATTGTTGAAAGTTTCCAAGAGCACAGTGAGCTCCATCGTTAGGAAATGGAAAGAATATCGAACTACCCAGACACTTCCTAGAGCTGGCCGTCCGACCAAACTGAGCAACCGGGCAAGAAGGACTTTGATCAGGGAGGCGACCAACAACCCAATGGCCACACTGACAGAACTACAGAGTTCCTTGGCTGAGATGGGAGAACTTGCTGGAAGGACAACAGTCTCTGCAGAACTTCACAAATCTAGGCTTGATTGGAGAGTGGCAAGATGCAAGTCACTCCTGAGAAAAGGCACATGAAAGGACGCCTGGAGCTTACAAAAAGGCAAGTGAAAAACTCAGACCATCAGGCAAAATATTCCGTTGCCTGACGAGAAGAAAATTGAGCTCTTTGGCCTGAATGCAAAGCGCTATGTCTGGCAGAAAACGAGCAGAACGCATCTAACACCATCCCTACTGTGAAGCATCATACTATGGAGATGCTTTTCAGTGATGAGGATTGGGAGACTCGTAAGTATATAAGGATTGATGTACGGAGCCAAATACAGACATATATTTGAGAAGAACCTGCTTCAGAGTGCAAAATAACCTGGACTGCGGTGAAGATTTTATGTTCCAACAGGACGATGACCCCCAGCATTCAGCCAAAGCAACACTGGAATGGTTTCTGAACAAGAATGTGAAAGTCCTTGAGTGGCCCAGACAAAGCCCAGACATGAATCCCATTGAGAATCTGTGGAAAAGACTTGAAGATTGCTGTTCACTGATGCTCTCTTTTAGACTCGACAGAGCTTGAGCAAATCTGCAAGGAAGAATGAGAGAAACTCCATATATCCAGATGTGCAAAGCTGATATAGACAAACCCAGGAAGACTTGGAGCTGTAATCGCTGCCAAAGGCGCTTCTACGAAGTATTGACTCAGGGGCTGAATACTTATATAAATTAGATATTTCTGTATTTCATTTTCAATTGCTCTGTAAGAAATTCTAAAAAAGGGAAATGCCACTGACATTATGAGGTATTTTGTTAGTGACAAAAAAAAATCTATTTTTAATTCAGGCTGTTACACAACAAAATGTGAAAAAAAAAAATCAAGGGTAAAACACTTTTTGAAGGCAATGTGTATTTAAAAACAAAACAAGTAAAATAAAATGCAACTCAGTAAAACAAACCTGCATTCCCAAACTGCAGCCATTTTGCGACAACTTTTGTCCCAGTGCCACCAATTTGTTCAGAGCAATCCATTCCACTCTTGGATGTGGGCAACTCGACGGTAGCGGCCATGTCCTTATCGTCACTCACTTCCAGACGACACGTGGCCCAACTACTTTCATCGGCATCAAGCAAAACCTCATCAGGGCAGGACTCAAGCTTTACCAGAGAAGAGGGAACAGATGTTAACTTTGTGTATTTCTCTTGTCCTTGAGGCAAAACGATGGCATTCCAAATGAGAATGTCTCTCTCAGCCCCACCTTCTGGTTTTCCATTTTCTCCATGCACAAAATCTTCCATCAATGCGCTGTCAGTGCTACGGGAGGATCCTGGACTCTCGGGTATTGAAGGTAGTGCATCGACGGAGCCCTGCATGTCACAGTCGCTTTGTTGTAGTGCCAAGCTTGGGAAACCAATGTCTTTTTCAATATCTGAAAAACTGACCGTCTCCAAATCAACTTCAGGGGTCTCAGTCACGGTGTCAACATCCTCAACACTGAACATCTCTTGCACTGCTACATGTTCAACAATGTCTGCAACCTTGTGCTTGCACGGTTGGTTTGATTCATTGCCGTTAGCCACCAAATGCAGCCGATTGGTTTTGGAAGCTATGCCCGCCATAGTATCGAGTTCCTCTACTACGCTGGTGCCATCATTCTGTACGAGTGGTTCATTTTCATCCTGATGATGTGTTTGTGGAACTGTGACGACGTTCTCATAGTTTCCACTACTCCTGCTTTTTAGGCTCCATACCTCACAAACGTTCTCCATTGAAGCTTTGAAATTTAAAATTTTGGTCACGGGACCTAGTCTACCTTTGCTTGATACATTGCAACTCGAGGTCTCGCAGCTCCCATCACTGACATTGTGGGCAATTTGTGTCTCAGTGACTTTGAAATTCGGAAGACTTTTCAGAACATCATCATCATTATTATCTTCTGATCGTGACTGCTGCAAGCAACCCCAAAATGGTCCTAAAGCAAGAAGAGAGTCTCGTTTTAAGGAGGAACCCCTTGTAGACCCACTGACTATTCTGTGCTGCTTCTGAGGGGTCTTACTATTCCAGGTCTTATTACCGTCATAGGAATGTGTACCGTTAGATGGGAAGCCCTTACTGGACTCCGAAGAATCGTGCAAAGACCGACGTTCATTGTGATTTCCAGAATCACGGCTCCATTGTCCGAAGCTATAACGCCGTCGATGCAATGTAAAAGAAAAAGCAAGAAATATTCCACGTTTCTTGGTCCCCGTTTGCTTTTCCTCAATACAAGGGGCTGAAACAGGGTGAGAAGGACGAATCAGACATTGTGCAGGAGGACTGAGGCCTTCGGGGTCTGCGCAGAATGGATCCCGTTGATTGGAGCCAATGTAAGATAACTTGGGCAGGTGAGATGCAATTGAGGCCTTATGGGTCGCCTTGTCTTTGTCACCCATGGCAACTCAAATTTCCAGAGTCCACAGAGCAGAGAGCATGTTCGTCTTGTGTTTTCCCCAAACATGTATGCTTCCTGCATTGCAGACAAAAAACATGAAAAAAAATTTAGAGAGTGCAGACCCTCGCCAGGATGTGTTTGTGTGGCGTTTTTTGTGTGGTATATAATAGCTGCTGCGTTTGCGTGGTTTATTGACAGATTTGTGTTCAATCCAATATGGCTGCCAAACACGTGGCCGATGATTTAATTCTCCCATACAATTTTTGTGTATATCACGCTCAAGAAACTTCAAACTGATCGAATCAAGCGTTCTACTTGTCTAATATCACAATAATGAAGGCACTGATGACATCATCACAAATATATGTTATTCTTCATTGGGAGTACTTAACAATAAGCCACGTTTCAATTTATTCCATACGTCGGTTTTGTGAATATAGATGTGCAAAGTTTTTGATTTTTCCAAGATGGCACCCATACCACGTGACCTATGACGTCATAATCATTATAAAACTCTATTGGATGGTGAACATTTCTTGGCAACCGGACCAACGGTTGCAGAGAAAAGCATGCTCACGTTCTGTGAGGACAAACAGACAGATTGACAAACAAAATGGTAAACAGGCAAAGAAACAGGTAACCAAACAAACAGGTAAACAAACAAACAAACAAGTAAAGATACAGTCAAAGTGCACCGCCCCCATGCCAAATAATGATATATCCTACAGTGCGGCATTGCCGGGTCGCCTCGGGCGCCCAGCAATACCGCGGTGCAGCTCTCAGAGAGTGCATTGGGAGGGAGAGGTGTACAATAATTGATTGATTAATTGCACAATTAAAATCAATAAAAGATTATCATAAAATATTTTCTCAATCAATTGGCTAATAGCATAACTAAACCACTAGTGCTTCATCCGAAGATGTATCTTTTAGAAATTTAATTAAATAATTCATTAATAAAAAAATAAATAATTAATTGATTAATCAATAAATTATTAATCGATTAAATTATTAATCAATAAATCAAAAATATCCTTTATAGCCACATCACCTGGTCACTGTCATGTCCAAATATTAGCTTCCTAGCTCAAAAGGTGCCTGAGATATTGCCCAGATGAGAAAGAAAATAAATAAATGATTATAATGAAAAGAAATAAATAATAATCATAAAAAAATTAAATAGTTAATCAATTGGCTCATAGAATACATAAACCACCACCATTTCATCGGAATCTGTAACTTCATTTTTTTAAATTAATTAAATCATTCATTGAATAATTAAATAATTAATCGATTAATTAATTAATCAATAAATAAAAAATACCTTTTACAGCCAAATCACTTGGTCATTGGCATGCCCAAATATCAGCTTCCGAACTAAAAAGATGCCTGAGATAATGGTCAGAAGAGAAAGGAAATTTAATTAATTAAATAAGTACTTAATTAATCGCTAATAATTAAATAACTCCTCAATTAATTGATTAATCAAAAAACAAAAAATGACGTTTTTGACAAAGGACTTGCTCACTATTGTGCCGAAATTTCAGCTTCCTAGCTCAAAGGATGGCTGAGATATCGCACGGACAAACAAACAAACAAACAAGAAAGAAAACAAGTACACATACATTCAAAGTACACCGCCCCATGCCAAATAATTAAATATGCTGCAGCGCGGCATTGCCGGGGCGCCTCGGGCACCCAGCAATACCGCAGTGCAGCTCATTGAGGCTGCATTGGGAGGGAGAGGTGTACACTAATTGATTGATTAATTGTATAATTAAAATCAATGAAAGATTATCACAAAATATTTTCATAATCAATTGGCTAATCACATAACTAAACCACTAGTGCTTCATCCGAAGATGTATCTTTTAGAAATTTAATTAAATAAGTCATTTATAAAAAATTAAATAAATAATTGATTACTCAATAAATAATTAATCGATTAATCAATAAATAATTAATAGATGAAATGATTAATCAATAAATCAAAAATATCCTTTATAGCCACATCACCTGGTCACTGTCATGTCCAAATATTAGTTTCCCAGCTCAAAAGGTGCCTGAGATATTGGCCAAATGAGAAAGAAAATAAATAAATGATTAATAATTAAAATAAATAAATAATAATCATAAAAACATTAAATTATTAATCAATTTGGTCAGAGAACACATAAACTACCACTATTTCATCAGAATCTGTAACTTAAAAAAAAATTTTTTTTGTCATTAATCGAATAATTAAATAATTAATCGATTTATCGATTCATTAATAAATCAAAAATATCCTTTGCAGCCAAATCACCTGGTCATTGGCATGTCCAAATATCAGCTTCCTAACTCAAAAGGTGCCTGAGTTAATGATCAGAAGAGAAAGGAAATTTAATTAATTAAATAAGTACTTAATTAATCGCTAATAATTAAATAACTCCTCAATTTATTGATTAATCAAAAAAAAAATAGCGTTTTTGACAAAGGACTTGCTCACTATTGTGCCGAAATTTCAGCTTCCTAGCTCAAAGGATGGCTGAGATATCACCCGGACAACCAAGAAAGAAAACAAGAAAACAAGAAAACAAGAAAACAAGAAACCAGAGTGAAAACTGAGTACTTGCTTTCAGCGTGCGTCACTGCTGAGCCCCCTTTGGTGCCCGGCAATGACGATTTGCAATGCCTGGAGATGGCATAGGAAAGGAGCGGTGTACAACAAGAAAGAAAGCAAGAAAACAAACAACCAGAGTGAAAACTGAGTACTCTCTTTCAGCGTGCGTCACTGCCGAGCCCCCTTCGGTGCCCAGCAATGACGATTTGCAATGCCTGTAGATGGCATAGGAAAGGAGTGGTGTACAACAACCAGAGTGAAAACTGAGTACTCTCTTTCAGCGTGCGTCACTGCCGAGCCCCCTTCGGTGCCCAGCAATGACGATTTGCAATGCCTGGAGATGGCATAGGAAAGGAGCGGTGTACAACAAGAAAGAAAACAAACAACCAGAGTGAAAACTGAGTACTCTCTTTCAGCGCGTGTCACTGCCGAGCCCCCTTCGGTGCCCAGCAATGACGATTTGCAATGCCTGGAGATGGCATAGGAAAGGAGCGGTGTACAAAAAGAGGGAGCGGAAGACAAGATGGGGAGAAAAGAGGAAGCACACAAACACAACATCCGAGAGCAGGGAGATGTGTGGAAGGGAGAGGGCCCGGGGGGAGGAGGCATGGGAAGGGGGTGGGGGGGGAGGGAGAAGTATAAACACAAGGACACCAAGGACTTCCAGGACAGAAGTTGGTATTTCAAAAAGTGGATTTGGGGTGAAATTAGCGGGGGTAGAAAAGATAAAGGTTTTGGATGGGGGAAGATAAGAGATGGTGGTGAACAGCTGTTTTAAAGACTTGGAGGGTGGAGTGGGATTGAAGAGAGTGAGGGAGTTTGTTCCAGAGGCGGGAGAAAAGAGGAATGAAGGAGTGAAGGTGAGCAGAGAGTCTTGATTTTGGCAGTTTAACCAAAAGAGGGTTGCAGGCAGATCTTGTGCGACCTGTAGGAATATTTGCGGGACAGAGCCCAGAGAGAGCTGGGGGGGCAAGGCCAGAGAGGAGTCGGTAGAAGATGGAAAGACCACCAACCTGCCTGCGGTGAGTGAGTGAGAGGCCCTTGGAGTTAGCTTCGTCGTGGGAGATTCCAATGATTCTGAATGCTTTGGTTTCAACAGCGCGAAGGCGAGCTAGGTGTGAGGCAGGAGCACCAGCCCAGAGGGGAGAGCAGTATTCCATTGAGCTGCGGATGAAAGCCTTGTATGTGGTGAGGAGCTCAGGTTTGCGAAGGAAGGACTTCGCACGACGGAGGATGCCCAGTCTGTGACTGGCTTTGGAGGCCAGATTTGAAATGTGTTTTTTCCAGGAAAGATTATGGCAGATAGTGAGACCCAAAAGCTTGAGTGACAGAACTTCTTGGAGAGGATTATTCAGAAAGTGGATGGGAGGGTTGTCCAGTCGGTCTTTTCGGAGACACATCGTAAGAGTGTGAGATTTGTCAGGATTGAAAGACATGGTCCACTTGTTTGCCCAGTCTGTGATTTTGTCAAGGTCTGCAGAGAGTTAGGAGGCTGCAGACTGCCGATCTGAGGGATGAAGAATGGAGCGACAGAGAGTAGAGTCGTCAGCAAAGAGATAGAGAGGATTTTCAAGAGAGTCAGAGAGATCATTGATGAAGACCAGAAAAAGCACAGGGCCCAGAACACTGCCTTGGGGAACTCCAGCCTGAACAGGAAGAGGAGATGAGAGAAACCCATTCAGGGCCACACGTTGACTTCGACTAGAGAGGAAGTCCGCCAGCCATGCATATCGGTGCACGATAACAATACCTCGTCTGGAATTCCAATGCCAGACAAGATATATATATATATATATATACACGTACATACATACACACACCATGAAACTTGCGAAATTCAAATAAATAATAGTTGCAATGGGACCGGCAATTTGGGAATTTGGAAAATTTGCTAATTTTTTGAAAAATCCGTAATTTGAGGGGGGGGGGGGGGGAACCTGAATTTTTGCAATTTTTATTAATGTAAATCGCCCCAAACAAGGCATAAAGCCACTCTAGGTAAGGGGCTAAGGAAAGGTTATAAAAAGACAAGGATTAAGCAAAAAAAAAAAGAAAAGAAATAAGAAAACATTAAAGACAGAAAATAGCAGAAGTGAGGTAAAACCTGATTAAACCTCAAAGATGTAGGAAGTAGGAATCGATATTCCTCTTGAAGCCAAGTAAATCGTCGGATAATAGGAAGCACATTAAAGGTAGTGAATTTCAGAGCGAGACAGCACGAGGGATAAAACTATCTGCATAGCCTTTTGTTCTGCACTTTGGATCAGGATGTGCTGATTTTGTCTTTCCCTCGCGGTCCCCATGTACTGTCTTTGTCTTTCCCTCGCGGTCCCCATGTGCTGATTTTGTCTTTCCCTCGCGGTCCCCATGTACTGTCTTTGTCTTTCCCTCGCGGTCCCCATGTGCTGTCTTTGTCTTTCCCTCGCGGTCCCCCTGTACTGTCTTTGTCTTTCCCTCGCGGTCCCTATGTGCTGTTTTTGTCTTTCCCTCGTGGTCCCACTGTACTGTCTTTGTCTTTCCCTCGCGGTCCCCATGTGCTGTTTTTGTCTTTCCCTCGTGGTCCCACTGTACTGTCTTTGTCTTTCCCTCGCGGTCCCCATGTGCTGTTTTTGTCTTTCCCTCGCGGTCCCCCTGTACTGTCTTTGTCTTTCCCTCGCGGTCCCCATGTGCTGATTTTGTCTTTCCCTCGCGGTCCCCATGTACTGTCTTTGTCTTTCCCTCGCGGTCCCCCTGTACTGTCTTTGTCTTTCCCTCGCGGTCCCCATGTGCTGTCTTTGTCTTTCCCTCGTGGTCCCCATGTGCTGTCTTTGTCTTTCCCTCGTGGTCCCCATGTGCTGTCTTTGTCTTTCCCTCGTGGTCCCACTGTACTGTCTTTGTCTTTCCCTCGTGGTCCCCCAGTGCTGTCTTTGTCTTTCCCTCGTGGTCCCCATGTGCTGTCTTTGTCTTTCCCTCGTGGTCCCCATGTGCTGTCTTTGTCTTTCCCTCGTGGTCCCCATGTGCTGTCTTTGTCTTTCCCTCGTGGTCCCACTGTACTGTCTTTGTCTTTCCCTCGTGGTCCCCCAGTGCTGTCTTTGTCTTTCCCTCGTGGTCCCCATGTGCTGTCTTTGTCTTTCCCTCGTGGTCCCCATGTGCTGTCTTTGTCTTTCCCTCGTGGTCCCACTGTACTGTCTTTGTCTTTCCCTCGTGGTCCCCCAGTGCTGTCTTTGTCTTTCCCTCGTGGTCCCCCAGTGCTGTCTTTGTCTTTCCCTCGTGGTCCCCATGTGCTGTCTTTGTCTTTCCCTCGCGGTCCCCATGTGCTGTCTTTGTCTTTCCCTCGTGGTCCCCATGTGCTGTCTTTGTCTTTCCCTCGTGGTCCCCATGTGCTGTCTTTGTCTTTCCCTCGTGGTCCCACTGTACTGTCTTTGTCTTTCCCTCGTGGTCCCCCAGTGCTGTCTTTGTCTTTCCCTCGTGGTCCCCCAGTGCTGTCTTTGTCTTTCCCTCGTGGTCCCCATGTGCTGTCTTTGTCTTTCCCTCGTGGTCCCCATGTGCTGTCTTTGTCTTTCCCTCGTGGTCCCACTGTACTGTCTTTGTCTTTCCCTCGTGGTCCCCCAGTGCTGTCTTTGTCTTTCCCTCGTGGTCCCCCAGTGCTGTCTTTGTCTTTCCCTCGTGGTCCCCATGTGCTGTCTTTGTCTTTCCCTCGTGGTCCCACTGTACTGTCTTTGTCTTTCCCTCGTGGTCCCCCAGTGCTGTCTTTGTCTTTCCCTCGTGGTCCCCCAGTGCTGTCTTTGTCTTTCCCTCGTGGTCCCCATGTGCTGTCTTTGTCTTTCCCTCGTGGTCCCCATGTGCTGTCTTTGTCTTTCCCTCGTGGTCCCACTGTACTGTCTTTGTCTTTCCCTCGTGGTCCCCCAGTGCTGTCTTTGTCTTTCCCTCGTGGTCCCCCAGTGCTGTCTTTGTCTTTCCCTCGTGGTCCCCATGTGCTGTCTTTGTCTTTCCCTCGTGGTCCCCATGTGCTGTCTTTTGTCTTTCCCTCGCGGTTGTCAGCTCTTTCACGAGCCTCGATTCAGTATAGAAAAAAAAAGAAAAAAAAGAAGAAAAAAAAAGCTATAGCGTATGGGTGAGCGGAGATGGCAAACCGAGTCTTGCGTCCAAACACTCGTACAGGAGGAACCAAGTTAGAAAAATCCAGCAGAATATTGGCCATTAAATTAAATAACTGTTGAAGAAACCAAGAGCGGAAACTGACCTATGGCGAGAGCAGTTGAAGAGTTGAACCCATCTCCGCACCAAACAAGTTGACTATGCATTTCTGGAACCAATCAAGTGACGACTTTTATATCAAGTTGATGAGCAAGGTGCTCCAGCCCAAAAGGAAAAAAATAAAATAAATAAATTTTAAAAAACAAAAATATTCCATTTGAATATAATGGAGTGCAATTGTTGTGACGGATACCATTTTCCCGATGCCACGAGGGACCTTTCCCACTAACCAAGATGAGCAGAACCTGAAAAAAAGGACAGAAAACTAATTAATTAATTATATTTTTCACCGATTAGGCTTGGTACTGAAGCGTTTTACCAATGGGGTGGGGGGGGGGCTTTTGATTATGGCAAGTGACCTTCAATTGTTACTGCAGAAGGTCCTTGGACAGAAGGTCTCAGGGGTTTAAGTGTTCTAGAGGATCTACAGGGTCCTAAAGGGCCTTAAAGGGTATTATGCTTAAAAAGGGTCAAAAGGTTATTGGGGGTGTTACATATTTATGTGAATGTATGTGAATTACCATTCAGGTCTTTGCCTATCCGTGTGTAGTATATTAAGTTGTGGTGTAGTTGTTGTGGTTGGAGGGTCAGGAGCCCTTCGGAGGGAGTGGCCGGAAACGGAAGTGGCCGGAAACGGAAGTGGCCGGAAACGGAAGAAGAAAAGACACGAGGAGAGAAAAGGACGGTGATTCTTTTTCCTCGCCCCGCGACGACAGAAGGTGGAATCGACCTTGCGCTGCGCGGAAAACAGAGGCGTTCCGAAACCCGTTTGGCGAGAGGAGTTACCTGGACGCGTAACTACCTGTTGACACGTGAAGTCCCCGTGAGTTCGTGCACGGAACCAAGCGGTCGCACGTTGGGCCGCGCGCGCATTGCAAACCGCGCTGGGTTTTGCCCCGTCTACAAGGACGCGTACGGGTCGCACGTTGAACCTCGCACGCGGTGTAAACCGCGCTTGGTTTTGCCCCGTCTACACGGCCGCGTACGGGTCGCACGTTGAACCTCGCACGCGGTGCAAACCGCGTTTGGTTTTGCCCCGTCTACAAGGACGCGTACGGGTCGCACGTTGAACCTCGCACGCGGGGCAAACCGCGCTTGGTTTTGCCCCGTCTACAAGGACGCGTACGGGTCGCACTTCGGGGCCTCGCGCGCGTTGGAAGCCGCGCTGGGTTTTGCCCCGTTGCTTGGCAAGGAGGTGCGCTGCAACAGCTGTCCCCGGTACGAGACGGCACGTTTGGAGCACGTCCGCCCGGGGTTCGTTCAACCGCCCGTGTGCGGAGACGAGAGACATTGTGGGAGACATTGACCACGGAGGGAGTCAGGAGTGGGGCTCACGTGAGGAATATATAAGATGGCCATCTTAGAGTTAGTGTAGATGAGTTTATACCTTTGTAATATTGATTGTGCATTGTTGATGGTTGTTGATTGCTCAGGGAATATATTACTGATTATTCCGGATCCTTGGTGTGGGGTTTCTTCTTGACCGGAATTCATATTGATTGCGTTACGAAAGCGTATAAACCATATATCTTTCTGGCGGGGTCCCTCCCACGGTCCGGGGGTCACCAAGACCAGGTAGTTACCGGGAGGACCACGTAACAGAATTGGGGGCTCGTCCAAATTACGATTTGCGGTTTCGCAATTGGGTCTACGTCCGGGATTTAAAATTGTATAAAGTAATAAAATAATAATTTTAATTAATTAAAATTTATTAATTAATTATTAATTGGTAAAAAAAATTTTTTTTTGAGAAATTGGGGTAAAATCTTGGGTGAAGGTTAACAGGTGTTAACGATAGGCACCATGGCGTTTGTGGCACAGAACTTTGGGGTAACACCGAGTGAGGCACAGTTCCGAGCGTTGCTAAAGTCGGACCTCTTGAAATTGGCCAAACATTTTAACTTGGAGGTCCGAACTAATTTGAGGAAGGCAGAGTTGCAGGCCACGGTGATACAATCTATGGTGGGATTAGGAACATGGGACGAGTTAGCCTGGGAGTGGCTACCCGAAGAACCAGAAGACGTTGAGCTCCGGAAACTGGAGTTGCAATTACGGAGCCAGGAACGGATTAAAGAAGAAGAAAGGAAAGCAGAAAAGGAAAGAGCAGAAGAAGAAAGGAAAGCAGAAGAGAGGAGAGAAGAGAAGCAAGCAGAGGAAAGGAGAGTGGAACGAGAACTCCAGGAAAGGTTAAAAGAAGAAGAAAGGAAAGCAGAAAAGGAAAGAGCAGAAGAAGAAAGGAAAGCAGAAAAGGAAAGAGCAGAAGAAGAAAGGAAAGCAGAAAAGGAAAGAGCAGAAGAAGAAAGGAAAGCAGAAGCGAGGAGAGAAGAGAAACAAGCAGAGGAAAGGAGAGTGGAACGAGAACTCCAGGAAAGGTTAGCAGAAGAAGAAAGGAAAGCAGAAGCGAGGAGAGAAGAGAAACAAGCAGAGGAAAGGAGAGTGGAACGAGAACTCCAGGAAAGGTTAGAAGGGAGAAAAGCAGAGGAGAGGAGAGCTGCAAGGGACCTCGAAGCAGAGGAGAGAAAAGCGGAAAGGGAATTAAAGGAACGGGACATGGAGCTTCAGCAAGAAATCAAATTCAAGGAGCTGGAGTTAATGAGAGAACGGGGAGAGGCACCACCCTTGCTGACGGGGTCGACACCTAACCAGAAAACCTGGGATGTGGGCAGACATGTGAGGCTGGTTCCACCGTTCAGTGAAAAAGAAGTCGCGAAATTTTTTCCACACTTTGAGAAAGTGGCTCGACAATTAAACTGGCCGGAGGAGGCCTGGACCATACTCGTGCAAAGAGTGCTGGTGGGGAAAGCTCAGGAAATTTATTCGGCGCTACCAATGGACCAATGTGCAGATTATGAGGTACTGAAGAAGCACATCCTCAAGGCCTATGAGTTGGTTCCGGAAGCTTACAGGCAAAAATTCAGGAATGCCAGGAAGAGGGAGAGTGAGACCCATGTGGAGTTTGCCAGAGTGAAAGAAAACATGTTTGATCGGTGGTGTGAGTCAAAAGGAGTCGGGAAAGACTTCGAGAAATTGCGGGACTTGATCCTGGTGGAGGAATTCCAGCAGTGTGTCCACGAGGACATCAAAGTGTACCTGCAGGAAAAGAAGGTACCAAAGTTGTGGGACGCAGCCACCATGGCAGATGATTATGCCTTAACCCACCGAATAGGGGTCCACGAACCTAACTCCTCGCCTAGATCTCCGCAGGGGAGGTGGGGAACAGCAGGTGCGGAGAACAACCATACATGGCGGCGGCCTCGAGATGGTTATGGGGACAACTATGATACCCCACCGGTTCGAAATCGGAGGGATGAGGGCCCAAGACAAACTTATAGTTCGGGGGGCCCGAGGCAGACCACGAGTTTTTCCTCCGGGCCTACTTGCGCTTTTTGCAAGAAACCTGGACACTTGATGTCCAGTTGTTACCGCATGAAAAGCGAAGACCCAGAGCGGAGTCCGACTACTACGACTCCAAACGCAATGGCCATTGTGAGAAATCGCCATCAAAAGGGTTACCAACCATTTATTTCAGAGGGGTTTGTGTCACGGGATGGAGCCTCGACTAACCGGAAACCGGTTAGGATATTGAGGGACACAGGGGCACATCAATCTTTAATGCTTGAAGGCATTTTGCCATGGTCCGAGGAGACGGCAACGGGGGATAGTGTTCGTTTACAGGGGATCGGGGGCGGTGTTAGTGCTCCCCTTCATGTCATCCATTTGGAGTCCGATTTGGTGTCAGGACCGGTCACCGTCGGTTTACAAGCCACGCTTCCTGTAGAGGGTGTATCTGTGGTTATCGGGAATGATTTGGCCGGGGGTCAAGTTTATGGTAACCTGAGGGTTGGTAAAGAGCCCAGCAGGGAAAATAACGCCACACCAGCTCGGGAGGGCGACAAAAGTGCCAAGTTATTTGTAGGGGGACTGAACTTCAAAACAGAGGAAGAAGTTCTGACCTCTGTCTTCAACAGATATGGGCCGCTGGTGGAAGTGCGGTTGGTAAGAGACTGGGAAACGCAACAGTCAAGAGGGTTCGGCTTTGTCACGTTTGCCAGCACAAAAGACGCCAGAGAGGCAGAGAAGAATTGCAATGGCAAGGATTTGGAGGGTCGGACCATAACAGTAGGGAAGGCATTTCGTAGGCGTCGAGAGGTCTACAGGAGAGGACAACTGGGCGGTAGTTTTGGTGGTGGCCGAGAAGGAGACCGCTATTCATGGGACTACAGGGACCAGTGGTCCCACCCTAATTATTAGGGAAGTTCTGAGAAGTTGAAGCACTGAAGGCGGCGGAGCCGCCGAGCCAAGATTCCTACATGAATTAACCGTGAACGCCGTTCCTAAAGGCGTCCAGGTAGTGAACTTTCATGCACGGACTAACCGTGAACTCCACGTTCCTCAAGGTGCCCATGTAGAGAACCTTCCTGCACGGACTAACCGTGAACTCCGCGTTCCTAAAGGCATCCATGTAGTGAATACTCGGCTTGGCCTCCCGGAAAAAGTGCTATCGAGTTGCTTAACTTTGGATCTTTGATCAACCCTTAACCTTCATTCCCAAGATACGGACGGTCAAAGTCAGAGGGTCATGAGATGGAGTTTGATTTGGCAGGGACAATGTCGTTGTTGGTACTTAGTCTAGAGGGAGTATTCGGGAGGGGTTGTGGTGAAATTTTGGTTGCTTTATTTTTAAGTGATAACTGGGCCCGGGGGGAACTGATAATGTGGGGGGGGTTGAGTTATCTGGTTTGTTTCTCCAAATTGGCAGGCAAAGAAAGTTTTCGCTGGGTTCAAACTTTCTTTCTTGAAGGGGGGGAGTGTTACATATTTATGTGAATGTATGTGAATTACCATTCAGGTCTTTGCCTATCCGTGTGTAGTATATTAAGTTGTGGTGTAGTTGTTGTGGTTGGAGGGTCAGGAGCCCTTCGGAGGGAGTGGCCGGAAACGGAAGTGGCCGGAAACGGAAGTGGCCGGAAACGGAAGAAGAAAAGACACGAGGAGAGAAAAGGACGGTGATTCTTTTTCCTCGCCCCGCGACGACAGAAGGTGGAATCGACCTTGCGCTGCGCGGAAAACAGAGGCGTTCCGAAACCCATTTGGCGAGAGGAGTTACCTGGACGCGTAACTACCTGTTGACACGTGAAGTCCCCGTGAGTTCGTGCACGGAACCAAGCGGTCGCACGTTGGGCCGCGCGCGCGTTGCAAACCGCGCTGGGTTTTGCCCCGTCTACAAGGACGCGTACGGGTCGCACGTTGAACCTCGCACGCGGTGTAAACCGCGCTTGGTTTTGCCCCGTCTACACGGCCGCGTACGGGTCGCACGTTGAACCTCGCACGCGGTGCAAACCACGTTTGGTTTTGCCCCGTCTACAAGGACGCGTACGGGTCGCACGTTGAACCTCGCACGCGGTGCAAACCGCGCTTGGTTTTGCCCCATCTACAAGGACGCGTACGGGTCGCACTTCGGGGCCTCGCGCGCGTTGGAAGCCGCGCTGGGTTTTGCCCCGTTGCTTGGCAAGGAGGTGCGCTGCAACAGCTGTCCCCGGTACGAGACGGCACGTTTGGAGCACGTCCGCCCGGGGTTCGTTCAACCGCCCGTGTGCGGAGACGAGAGACATTGTGGGAGACATTGACCACGGAGGGAGTCAGGAGTGGGGCTCACGTGAGGAATATATAAGATGGCCATCTTAGAGTTAGTGTAGATGAGTTTATACCTTTGTAATATTGATTGTGCATTGTTGATGGTTGTTGATTGCTCAGGGAATATATTACTGATTATTCCGGATCCTTGGTGTGGGGTTTCTTCTTGACCGGAATTCATATTGATTGCGTTACGAAAGCGTATAAACCATATATCTTTCTGGCGGGGTCCCTCCCACGGTCCGGGGGTCACCAAGACCAGGTAGTTACCGGGAGGACCACGTAACAGGGGTCTAGAGGGCCTTCGGGGTCAAAAGGGTCTTGAGGTTATAAAGGGTCGAGGAGGTAGTAGGGGTCAAAGAGCAGGGGTTCCAAACCCCAGTGCCACAATCCGAACATGAAAACCCCCTAAAAAACCAGGGTTTTGCTTCAAAAGCGTTTTCTCTGACAATTTTTATTGTAAGTACCGGTATAATTTGGGTCTCCATGCGAATAAGATTTCAAATTTAGGGTCGTTGACAAAAAGTTTGGGAACCACTGGGGTAAAGGGTCTTGTGGTTATACAGCGTTTAAAGTCTTAGTGTGATAAAGGCTCTTAGGTGTCGTGGGGGTCTAAAGGGTCTTAAGGCTCTAAATGGTCTTAAGGTATTAAGGGGTTGTGGAATAAATATTCTTATTGACAATATTGCTAAAATATATCTTAATGTGATCTTGTGTAAAATGGAATATGTTGAACTGTTAACTGAGTAAGAGTCTTGGGACTAGAGCCAATATCATTAAAGACAGCATCTGTGTCTGTCAAATAGCCTTTGTTCCATTTATGGAGCCAGAACAGAAATGTGCTATCTCTGGAATAGTTTTTGTCATCTCTGACAACCCCAGGCCTGGGCAAATTCCCCCTCAGGCAGGTCATAACAAAGTGACCTCTTGGAGGGAGTATGTAGTGTTTTTTAGTTCCCAATATAAACAGTTAACCCAAAAGAGCCAAATAAGGCTTTTGGATGAGAAGCAGATAAGAGACGCTTGCAAGCTCTCATGTCCCAGGGGTATTCTCCCCTGGGTTGACCCCTGCATGCTCGTAAGATCAAAGGAGTTTTTGCTTTATAACGGAGAGAGAGCAACTGGAAATAGAGTGAAACTGGGAGAGCGACTGGACAGGAGTGAAAAACTGAAGACCAGTTGAACTGATCAAGCAACTGGAGAGACTGGTCAACGAGGAGCTCCAGCTACGACCGGCAGAACGACGTCATTAAGATCTAGAATTAGTACGTTTATTTATACAGCAAAAACTCTCAAAAGTCAATAAAACATTGATTTTGTTAAAACGAGTTTCTTGAAGTTTTAGTGGTAGAATAAAGAAATTCGACTACAAATTGGTGGCCAAGTACGAGGATCGACTGCCCAGGTGTGCAAGGTCAGCATCCCATCTTTTGTCGTCTGTGCAGTACGATGTTAATCTGCAAAAATTGTCCAGTTTTGTGCAACTGTTTTGTTTTATTCTGTGTATGTATTATGTGGAAGGTGGGGAAACCACGACGCATACCTCTTTGTGGGAGGACCGCTGGTCCTCCTCGGGGTCTTTAAGGTGTGTAAAAACCCTGGAACATTTCAGAAATCATGACGATTTTTTTTCCAAATTTTTCAAAAAAAAAAAAATTCCTTTTTTTTCTCGTTTGTTTTTTTTGGTACATTCTACACCCTGGGGCGTTAGAGAAAGGGTGCTGCATTCGTCCAGTCATGCAAAAACTGAAAAATGGATTTTGTGTATTTCGTATGCTTTTGTGTATTTCTGTTCATTTCACGTGAATTTTGTATATATTTTATAAGTGATCTCAGTTTAATGGTTTGCGTCCTATATCTGCTCAGTTTGGTGGTTAACAACTCATAAGTGTGTTGATTTCCTGTTTAAAATAATGGTTGAGATCCCGATTGGTTGGTACCATAAAAACAAGCAGATTGACGGATGGACATCATTGATTGATGATCATTGACATGGGGGGGGGGGGGGGGGGGGGAACAAAGCGATTTTTTAACGATTATCCGAGGGATTTCTCGATAACTAGCGATTTTTTGTAAAAAGCGATTTTTATACAGTGTCTGTGCAGTGCTAAGGGGAAATCAGCTGGTTCGATTTTAAAACATAAATTCCCATTGTGGCACGAATATGGTTTAGCACCTTCATAAGAGTTAATCCGAAACGTGGTAACGCGCGCCAGGCAAATGCACGGACCAATGCTGTATGCACGCTTTCCCAGCTTGGACGTTGGCATGCATGCAGGCAGGTCCCCATAGCAACCACTTGATGTGTGGGAATGCCTCCAGGTCCCGTTGTCCACATATTACATATGGGATCAGAAGCAATTTTTTTTTCTCTTTCAATGTAACCTCTTTCTCATCCCCATCCACATCCACATCATTCATCCTCTTCCGCCCCACCCCCCCAACCTTCCCCCGCCCTCCCCCTCCCTCCTTTCATTTCCTGCCCCCCTCCTTCCCAACTCCTCACCCTCACACCATCCAACCATTATCCAACTCCCTCCCTGCCCCCCCCCCTTTTTCTTCCCTTCTGCATCCCTTTCCCCTTCCTTTTTTTTTTCCAAACCTACTTTTTACCTGTATATTTGCACCCTGATTATGATATTCTACTTTTTAGGATTTTTTTTTAATGACGGCGGCCATCTTGGATGACAGCTAAAAATCGTACAATCAAGATACAAATTAATGAGGCAATCCCATGCCACTGGGATACGGAATCTCTAAAAATTAGAATCATGGGATGTACATTTGATAATTTCATATTTTCACCTGTCTTTTCAAAATTTTCAATAAAATAAATTTTTTTCTTCTTTTTTTTCTTAATTTTCAGTCCTTTTACTTTTTAACACCCACCCGTGATGTGTGGTGAGGTGTTACCTTCCCCATTTTAAACTACCCTCTTCTTCGTTTCCCCTACCACTTCTTTGGTAGAGATCTTATATGGAGGGGTACTTGTTTGGTAGATAAAAGGTACTGCATGTTGGCAGCCAATTTTGTGGCTATTTAGGCCAAACAAATTTGGGAGACAATTGTAATTACATACGTGAGTTACAGATGAGTATTGGGGAGGTCATAAGGGAATTTATTGAAATAACATACTATGACATTTGGCAAGGCAATTAATAGAGGACAAAACAAAAATTCTACCTGTTATGATGAAACAAAAACTTAGATCTGTTTATACATGAATGAATTTTTGTACATGAATTTGTTGACCCTTTAAAGTGTCCTCTCCCTCCCCCCCCCCCCTTCCATTTCCTGCCCCCTCCACCCCAACCTTAACCCTAACCCTATCCTACCATCATCCACCCCCACCAAGTCATGTCATATAACTGATTGTATGCGGCACGTTGCGCTGTGTTTTTGTTTTCTGTTTCTCGGGATCCTATAGGATTGTTGATCCCATATCCCATGTTGATTTAGCATATCACCTTATTATGTGGTCTCTTTGTGTTTTTTGTGTGTGTGGGTATGTACCCTTTATCCTCACCTCTCTTTCTCCCCCCCCCCCCCCCAAACCATGGCCCCATAGTGCTAAAGAAATGAGTGCGATGATACGACACAGTTGAAGTGCTTAAATGTCACTCGATGAGTGTAATGGTTCGCACAGAAGTTCAAGGCAGGGGACAGGATTAACACAATCTCTGAAAGCCTTGTAAGGAAAACAAGATATAAAACCAAGTTATGAGTGCGACCAATAATACACAGTTATCTTTAGGATAATACAATGAGTGTCATATTTCGCATAGTATTCACATCCCTAAGGGAGCCCTGCCCCATCCTCCCCCCAGCCTCACTCTTCCCTTGTTTGCTTTCTCCTCCTTCGTTGCATCCTGCCACTCCTCCTACTCTCTTGCCCCACCCTTTTTCCTCCCCTCTTTCCTCCTCTTTTCCCTCGCTCTTTTACCTGTCTTTTACCTGTTTTCACCTTCCATAGTTATTATTGTTTTCTCTCATTGATGAGATTGATCATTGTCATCATGATTGTCATCATTGTTGATCATTGTTGATGTTCATTCTCAAATTTTGTTGATGATGCTGTTTCATTGCTGATTATACCACGTGGATGTGATGATACAGGAAATGTTTGCCTTCTGAAATGGATCATTATGGTATGACTGATTATTATAATGGTTTTACAAGCATGACGATTGTTATGATCGTCAGGCATGTGATCATTAGGTTTTCGGTGTGTCATTCATTGGTAGAACATTTCAGGAGTTTTATAACATTTTAATTGTCAAGAACTTTGGGTATCATTCAAAGTGAGACATGTTGTTTTTTTCTCTCTCTATTCCCCAATGAACTGGTTCATATCTGTCTGATCAATTTGGCTGATTGTCTCACAAATGAAGGGTTGAGTTGCCTTCAGTGGTTGTTAAACTTGAATTTGTGATCAGACAGGATTGAAAAATATGTCAGATATGATCCAGAGGCAGAACGGTGATTTGTCAATTGACGGCAGATATGGGTCAAAGGTGACGACCGATGATCATATGTCTCCGTCAGTGGATGGAACTGTTTTGGCAACATTGAGAAAAGGCTTAGGTATATAGTTATCTGATTGATTAATGTGATTTATTGATGAATATTGATAAATTGATTGCAATTGAATAATTGAATTGATTTAATCAAATAAGTTGATTGATGGATAAAAAAGTGCGGTCTCAAGAAAGAAGCTTTGAGATATTTGTGAAACATCAATGTGAAGACAACCTTGGAAAACGAGCAAGGTGGTGAGTCTATAGTTATATAGCTATATTATATGTGGTTATTTTCTGTTTGATTCCCCCTCAACAGAACGACTTACTGATCCAGACTCATCTGCAACACCGATCAGTGAGATTGGGGTGTGGAAAAGCCACAGGACAGTGAGACTCTCTGGAAATCACCTGAAGTCATCGATTGAAAAGGTAGAGAGATACTTCCTGGGAGACCACAGAGTGGAGCTTATAGGAATAAGCTAGAAAACAACACATTCAACGCTACTCTGTATAAGGTGGAACAAACTTCAGAGATTTTTGCAGTACACACAGTTGATAGTGGGTACAGGTGTAGTCCGATGTGTAGTCCTAGTAGTTATTTGGTACATTAAGTGAGTACAGAGTGTTACTCACATACAGGCAAAATGGGAAGTGGACTCTGCAAGGATAAACAAGGTCAATTAGACTCGAGTCAAAGAGGTTCTTGTGTTAGCCATTAGGGTTTAAACCCCATGACTCAATTGATCATAACATCTGAAATTATATATCGTGCTTCTGAAAACTGATTTGAACTCAGCTGCAGGCAGAGGCGAGTGGACAAAATGTGGTTTCGAGGCTCGAGGTGCAGGGTGGATCCTTAGCCCAGTAAACAAGTCCTTGAATGTATGTGCCAGACAGTAGATAATATGCTCGCGACCCACGTACAAGGAAAACATGTCGCCAAACGCCTCCTTCACGAAGGGAATAATTAATTATATATCTTTGTAGTTTCCAGTATGTCTCCTAAATCAAGGACGTAACCAACCTCGGGAGAAATATAGACATTACATATCCTTGATTGTTATTGTATTCAGCATGTGTATCCAATCATTAATCTACCATTTTGCCTAGTGTATGAGAATATTTTCTTCGGCCTGCGCTCGGGTCTGATATGTTTAGATAAAGAGCCAAAAAGGCTCAGCCTATCCTATGCTTACATCTTTTTGTCTAAGTTTGGCCTTCTTCAGGAAGGGACGAGGGAAGGTGGGTCTTTATGGCCCAGGTTTGCTTTGTCTTTAGCGCAGATTCTTGTCTGATATTTTGCTATATATGAAATGCCTTTTTGCTTATTTTTCAGCGAGTGCCTTGAGAAATTGCCCGCTGCGTGTTAGGCGGTGCATTCTCGAGCCTTGCTCCACACTGTGTGTTTGTAATCGATCCCATTAAACATTGTTGCTCTGATTCTTCTTCTTCTTCCTTCCCTTGAGGTCTTAGACCGACAATTTTGGTGTCAGAAGTGGGATCATCCAGGTGTGCAGACGAGGTGGACCCTCACGTTCCAGGTCGGGAAGGAGGCCTGCCGGCATCAAATTTGGGTAAGCATTTTTGCACATCGAAATTGAAGCCTCCTGCTTTGCTTTGGACGTGTGAACCTCTGTTGGCTGTACTACCTGGCTTGTATTCCGAACCATATTTAGTTTAAACCAGAGCAGCAGTGGGTAACGAATCGATTACACAGGGCGCCCGAGATAAGGAGGGATATCCCTCAGGTAAGCTTCCTGCGTGGGAAGCAGGTAGACCCATATGTGGGTGATAGATAATAGGTGTTAAGTTACTCCGGCGTGAGAACTGCGTTTAAGGTTAGGGATCGGGGGGCGACCCAATCTTAGGACTACCAGGAGGGACTAGCCCAAGAAAGGTAGGACGATGAGTATTTTAAGTTAAGCTACGCACTGGATGTGTTGGAGTGAGCACAGGTATGTTGTGTGCTGAGTGGAAGCGGTGCTGCATTGTCGAGCATGCTTCCAAGGAAGACTTTGGGATGCTAGAGTTGGAAGCGTTTTTGTTTTGTATCTCAAGGGAGATATTGGTTATTTCTTATATGTGGAAATAGAAAATGTTTATGTGATTTTTGGAGAATAAAGGGTCAGTCACATGGTATTTGTGTATAAGGGAATGAATGATCTGTCATTGCAGCGTGTATTTGTGTTTATTGTGTGAGTCATTGAAGTGTGTCATTGATTGACAAGGGGTTCCCCAAATTGCCTACAGGCGTTGGGCAATCCGGATGAGTAAAATTGGCAGGGAATAATGAGTATGTTATGGAGAGCATGTGTAGACAGGGCTTTAAAACAAGTGTTCAATTACATCCCCCACATTAACGGCTCTCCAAATGTAGCAAGGGAGAATGGGAGTGAAAGTCAAAAATGATAGGCTGTCAACCGACTGGGTGTTTATTCAACGGCATGGCCGGGGCTTGTATTTGGCCGACTTGGGATGGCAGAATGCGTTGAATGAAGGCAAGAATGACATGTGATGCTGACGTGAGTCCAATCGGAAGAATGGATGGTTATGGTTTCACCCGGTCTGTTTATCTGTCTGTCTGTCCGGACACAGAGCTCTTGGGGAGAGCCAGAATGGGTTGGGGTGACCAAGATGAATGTGGACAATATATTAATTGTTTGCCATTGTGAAAATTTGCCCTCGATTTGGGACGAAAACATATGGCATTTGCTGTCCGGCTCAGGTCGGCTGGTTTCCTCAGCTCTGGAGGATCAGAGCGGGTGTATATTTCAAGCTGATACTCCTATGACAAATGTTGATACTCCTATGTGATGCGGGGTATGTGTGTGGTGATGGTGTCTGGGGCCTCGGGATTTGCCCCTGCCTATTTGCCGGTCTGTCTGTCTGTCACATTTGACCCTCAGAAAAGGTTTTGTGAAAGGGGTTACACTTGATGGGCCAACTTATAGACAGGAACATGGAATTTGTACAGAATGCAGGCGATAACCCACCTGAGTCTATCTCTGTGTGTGTGTGTCCGTATTTGTCTGGCTTTCTGGCTGTCCATGGAGTCATGTCTCTGAACACTGATTTTGAGGGAGTTGCAGGCGTGATGGAGTTGCAGGTGCGAACCAAAGCGGTGTCCGCGGTATCTACTGGGGGTCGAATGTCACTCCCTCAGTGTCTGCAGACTTGTCGTTCGGCAGTGTCGAAAGACAGGTTCGATTGTCGGTCTGTCTGCTTGATTTTCGGGTCTCACTCTGAGTATATGGCATATACTCTGAGTATATGGTCGTTTTCTGTTTTGTGCTTTAATGGTGGTTGATTTGACTTCCCTGAAAGGGGGACAATAAATATTTGGAGTTAGCTGTTGTCATTTCGGATGTTTGCAGTTGTAATGTGGAGCCAGTCTGTCTGTCCAACTGGGTGTGTCTGACTGCGTCTGCAGATATGGATCAAGGAGGAGCAGTGTCTGCGGCGTCTGTTATAGTGTCGAATGTCATTCACTGTGTCTGCTGACGTGTCGTGTGACTATGGTGACTATGATGGTGTGTCCTGGCGGGAAGAATCGTGGCAGCCTACAGATTTGAATGGAATGGCCTCTGTGAGACCATCCTGTTAGTACGTTGGGGATTCGTCTGTCTGTCTGTCTGTGAATGGAAATTGAACTGGACTTCGACAGAAGGCAGGTGGGTGGTCACCTGCTGTGAATTGTGGTGGAACATTTGTGACGTC
Source organism: Myxine glutinosa (assembly GCF_964187855.1). NCBI lineage: Eukaryota > Metazoa > Chordata > Myxini > Myxiniformes > Myxinidae > Myxine > Myxine glutinosa. Next base: position 96,972 of record NW_027616526.1, read on the forward strand.
CCCTAATACGAGGGGACGAATTGGTTTGTAAATGTGTTGTGCAGGTACTTTCTCTGTAGGTAGCCAAATTCTACCTGGGATAAGTTCAGGTGGAGAGGGGAGTTGTCTCTGATGCCTTGCTCCACGGGGCAGTACTATTGTTGTCAAGTCTCATGTAACCTTGGTTAACGTATATCTACGGACAAGAGCTGCACTTTATTTTAGTAAGTGACTGGGAAAGTTTGTTTTAAAAGGTGCCAGCGGAGTTGTTTAGAGTTATGGAGGTCACAACTCGCTGGAACCTCTTTGTTTATGTTTGGCTGACTTACATTGGCTAGTATATGGGAAAAGGGGGACTGAAAATGCTTTGATTTTTTCGTGGATTGCCCATTGGGCATGTTTAGGATTTAATAGAGTGGTGGAGTTCTGTGAAATATGATGACGTTGTCTTATGGACACTTTGTGAGTGGCTAGACACGTGCCTGAAAGGGGAAATTGTATTCATAACTCATGTGGGTTGTGTCTGAAGAAAAGGTTTAAAAGGAAGTGTGAAGAAGGTCATGGAAAGTGCAAAGATGATTGGATTGGAAAGTCGAATCAGATGGATTACTTGTCAATGACAGGTGACTGCAGGAATTGATGAGAAAGTGGAGGAAAAGGTTATAAAAGTTAATGGAAAAGACAGGAAATAAAGGAAAGTGGTTAGTTATGGACTGTTGTTTTGTGATAAGAAGGTGATTGGGGGCTGGTGAAGATTGGATCACGGCTCTGCAGACGAGGTGAACAGAACTCCACCAGGTATATGGGAATCACATCAATTGAATTATTGCTCAAAGGGAGGTGATAGAGCAAAATGAAGAAGATTGTCATGGGGACCGCAAGGCTAACCCCGCTCTTGCAGGGAAATGGCTCTGGGAGGCTAGTTGTTGTTGTTTTAGTAGACTCTAGGTTCTAAAACCTAAGGCAAAATGCATAGGAGGGTAAAGTTGGTGATTGCGGATGGAGATTAGTTAGAGAACTTGGAGACGATTTCGTTATTTTTCAGATAATTTTTCCAGTGGGTTTATACTGGTGTGAAATTCGCGTATCTAGGAAGGAAGGGAAAAAATGTCCAGGTATTGATAGGATAACAGTGAAATTTTGAAGTGAAGTGAAGGATAACAGTGAAGTGTTAGTGTGTTCGTTGCGATTTTTGGGAATGGCAGGGTACTGTCGTACACGGATAATTGACTATGCGTTATTAGCAAAACCTCTGTATGAGGCGACGAAAAACGACCAGCCACGGATGGTGAACTGGACGGACAATCGAATACGCTGCTACGAAGGACTCAAACGAGCCCTGGTAACGGCCCCAACCTTGGGCCTTCCCGATTATAAAAAGGCCTTCACACTTTTCACCCATGCAGTAGGGGGATTCGCGCAATCCATGTTAACTCAGACTCATGGAGATAAGGAACGTCCGGTAGCCTATTTCAGCAAAAAGCTTGATGCGGTAGAACAAGGCTTTCCGCTGTGTTTACAAGCCGTGGCGGCTGCCCGATACGCAGTTGAGCGGACGGCCGACATAGTAATGGGACATGCTGTCCTTTTACAGGTACCGCATTGCGTCCATACACTTCTACAACAGCGAAACACACAGCATTTCACAGCCACTCGACTGATGCAATACGAAACGGCATTAATTATGGCACCCAACGTGACGGTGATGCGGTGTACCGTTCTTAACCCAGCGACACTTTTGCCAACAAAGGAGGAGGGAATCCCGCACGTCTGTACGGACGTGGTCCAATTAATATCAACAGTAAGGCCTGACGTACAGGACACACTGCTACAGGAAGCCGATCACACCTATTACGTCGATGGTTCAGCCAAACGGGCTTGGGATGGATCCCTGTTATCTGGGTACGCAGTATGCTCGGATACGGAGACGGTCGAAAGCGGCCGCCTCCCGCCCACCTGGTCAGCACAACAAGCTGAACTGTACGCACTCACGAGAGCATGCGAAGTAAGCGAGGAAAAGGCAGTGACAATTTATACTGACTCGGCATACGCACACGGAGTGGTCCACGACAAAGGGGCCATATGGAAAATGAGAGGGTTCCTCACTTCAGCGGGAGCACTCATTAAAAATGGGGACTTAGTGCGAAATCTGCTTCATAGTATTATGCTTCCACGTGAAATAGCTGTAGTTAAATGCCGAGGTCACCAGCGTACAGACGACGCTGTGGCCCGTGGAAACGCCCGAGCCGACGAAGCAGCAGCACAAGCGGCAAACCAACAGGTTGGGTATAATATGCCAGTAGTTACGCGCAAACAGGGCGCTAAAGCGACCGCCCAGACAGACGTTCCGACATCCGCACCTACAGAGTTCGATGTAATACAATTACAAGCCGCGGCCTCAAACGTAGAACATCAAGATTGGATTAAATTGGGAGCTCAGCGCCCCGCAGAAGGACAAATGTGGACGATTAATGACAAACCCGTGGCACCGCGAGCTTTATTGCCATGGTTGGCACGCATGGCGCATCAAAATGGCCATGTGTGCCATAGGGGGGTGATGAGGCAGGTCACTTCCACCTGGGCAGCACCAGGCCTTTCGGCTGCGGTTACCATGGTCTGTCGCTCATGCGCTATATGTCAACGGCATCGGCGCCAGTGGATATGGCAGCACTTGAATTACCTATCATGGATGACATGCTTTTAAAGTTTTGCATAGGTCTCTCCCATGTGGCGCGCAGCATACATGAACGTGTTCGGGAGGCCCTGCCGGAGCCAGCAAGCAAGCCTATCCACACCTTCGAGGCAGGAGATTACGTGCTGGTGAAGCATTTCACCCGTAAGACTGCGCTCGAACCAAGGTGGACGGGGCCATACCAAGTTCTTCTGATCACACCAACAGCGGTGTTTTGTGAGGGCAAGTCGTCCTGGGTACATGCCACACATTGTAAGTTGGCCATACCCACAAACACAGACACCTCAAACGCACCACCACAGATCGAGGATGCTGCACCACCGCCTGTTAGGGGTGGCAATCACACTTAGTTTAATATACCGCTTTGCCAGCACTGGGGACATGAGGGCATGGGCGAACACGGAGACATATGCATATGGCGACCAAACCATTAAGGTCTACCGGCAGAGAGTTATCTGGGGCCAGAGGCTAAAACAGGTGTCTGCAACAGGTGCATTGGATGCTAAGAGAGGTATTAGAGGACATTGGATTGACTTTAAATTGAAATGAAAATTGAAAGGGTGGATTAGGAAAATGAGTTTGTTCAAATAATCGTGGCATCTGTGGGATGCAACAATTTTGTGCCAGAATAGTGTATGGGAGCCGTCATCTGGGAAGCGTCGTTAAATGGCAGTAGGTTTAGACAGGTATTGAAAGGGTTCGTGCAATGTCATTTTGGGGCTTATGGCTCGCCATTGTCTGTCTGCCAGTTATGGTGGGCAGAGGGAAGATGATTAAAAGGAAGGTATTTTCGGAAATTGGTGAAAGTAAATATGGCATTTGAATTTCCAGACACGACACAGGAAATGCGGCTATGAATAAGCCAACCATCTGAGAGATAAGGTAACTAAATGCCAATTGGTGGGACGGGGGGCTAGGAATTTGATCATGGTGTGTGTAAGAAAGTATTTTTCAGGATGGACGATGAAGAAACCGCCGTCGGAAGACCATGATCTTGACCACAGAGGCCGTCGACCTGAATGGGTCCTTCAACAAGGCAGATGTGACCGGCGCTTCAGAATTTTGTATTGATTTTTGTGATGACTGTGATACTTGTGTTGAAAATCCCTTGTGGGAACTGGCTGATGCCTGTATTAATGTTTGTGATGACTGTGATACTTGTGTTGAAAATCCCTTGTGGGAACTGGCTGATGCCTGTATTGATGTTTGTGATGACTGTGATACTTGTGTGGTAAACCCCTTGTGTGTACTGGCTAACGCCTCTTATGTATTATGAATGATTGGCGAATAGATAGTCTCGCATTAGTAATGGAACGAATTGGAAACGAAACCCGAATCGCAGAACTACAATTGGAAAACGAATTAGTGCATATGCGAACGATGGTGATGCAGAATCAAGTGGCTTTGGATATGTTGTTGGCAGAAAAGGAAGGAGTATGTGGGGTAATCGATGAACCTATTGATGCTTGTGATTCTGATAATGATTATTTTAGTTGGGATGATTATACCTGTGATTTAGAAAGTGTAGGTTCTTTTAAAAGCTATTGCTATTATGCCAGCAGTAAGGAGCGGATGGCAAACATGTATCCGGGAGAACCACCCTCACCACCACTTACACCACCCAGCAATCACATGTACAAGGCTTGATGGCATTGGACGTCGATTGTTTGCCCTGATTCGCGAGGACCACGCCTGCATAAGGAGGGCCCCAAATCTGGCTGGCAACTGGGTCGCACCTAAGCTGTGACGAGGGTGGATTCGGAATCTGGCCGGGCGGCAGCAATCTCCTAACCAGGCGCCGTCATCGCGAATTATGGCTAACAATTTATGCGTTGAATGTTAGACGGCCAGTTAGGGCCGGTATCTCTCTTTAAGCATACGTGACGCTATGTCGTGCCTGGCATGTGACTAATTGGGATGCTGACCACTGGGGTATACGGTGTCTTTCCAAGGAGTTGTCTTGTAAAGACAAAGGAAGGAACTGTTAGCCATTAGGGTTTAAACCCCATGACTCAATTGATCATAACATCTGAAATTATATATCGTGCTTCTGAAAACTGATTTGAACTCAGCTGCAGGCAGAGGCGAGTGGACAAAATGTGGTTTCGAGGCTCGAGGTGCAGGGTGGATCCTTAGCCCAGTAAACAAGTCCTTCAATGTATGTGCCAGACAGTAGATAATATGCTCGCGACCCATGTACAAGGAAAACATGTCGCCAAACGCCTCCTTCACGAAGGGAATAATTAATTATATATCTTTGTAGTTTCCAGTATGTCTCCTAAATCAAGGACGTAACCAACCTCGGGAGAAATATAGACATTACATATCCTTGATTGTTATTGTATTCAGCATGTGTATCCAATCATTAATCTACCATTTTGCCTAGTGTATGAGAATATTTTCTTCGGCCTGCGCTCGGGTCTGATATGTTTAGATAAAGAGCCAAAAAGGCTCAGCCTATCCTATGCTTACATCTTTTTGTCTAAGTTTGGCCTTCTTCAGGAAGGGACGAGGGAAGGTGGGTCTTTATGGCCCAGGTTTGCTTTGTCTTTAGCGCAGATTCTTGTCTGATATTTTGCTATATATGAAATGCCTTTTTGCTTATTTTTCAGCGAGTGCCTTGAGAAATTGCCCGCTGCGTGTTAGGCGGTGCATTCTCGAGCCTTGCTCCACACTGTGTGTTTGTAATCGATCCCATTAAACATTGTTGCTCTGATTCTTCTTCTTCTTCCTTCCCTTGAGGTCTTAGACCGACACTTGTATCAACTCCATGTATCAGAAATATGGTGCAGGATCACTTACAGATGTGGAATCCTGGCATGAGTGGACAAAAGGACGAAAAAGGGAATTCCCACAGGATGGCACCTTTGACAGGAACATATTGGAAACACTCAGAGAAGAATTGAAAGCCAGGAAGAGACAGAAGTTCAAGGTAGACTGGCTAGCATTCTATTATTGGGATGTTGAATCCAGGAAATGGGAACAGCAAGAACGGATAATGGACCGAGAACTTAAAATAAAAAGAATACAGGATACATTGGAGGAGATAAATGCACAACTGCCCTCGAAAATAGGAATAAAAGTGAGTTGTCCCATCTGATTCCCATTTGTCTCCCCAAAAAGTACAGTACAGATAATTTTTTTATGGTTCAGGAGATAACCGAAGATCGCAGTGGCAACCCAGAGATCCAGAGATGCAGCCCAATACAAGTGAGCAGGTGAGCAGATCAGGCAATGACAGAAACCGATGTTACAAGTGTGGAAATATGGGACACTGGAAACGACGGTGTCCATATTCAAATAGGAAGACTAGTTCATGGGACAAACCAAGATCAAGGGTACAAGGGCTTACCGGTTAGGCCTTCATTGCTGCAGATCCCAAATGATGAATGGCCTCAACAGATTCAACAGATTAAAATCATTAGACCAATATGAAAACTGTTGACGCTTCTTGTGTCTGAAAAGTCTGAAAAGTTTTCGGAGCAGGAATGACTTTTACTTTTTGCTTGTTAGCAAATTAATAATTAATTGATCAGATGCCAAAACTGGATATTTTTGGAACATGAACTAAAAGATCCAGAATTAGAGTTCATTCTGGAAGCCTCATATTTGCCAATTATAAATGTGGTTTTAGGGAGCATTTTGGGCAAAACAAATTTTTTTTTTTTTTTTTTTAATGTGTAGCATTGCTTTGCAAATTTTTTGGAAACCAAGTGACAAGCGTCACATGATCATCAGGTAGGAATTTTGGACTATTGTTTTGCATGATTGATAGGTCAGTGGTCAACTGACATGTAAATGGATGTATTGTCAAATTTGGATAAATTATTGTGGGAATCGAAAGGGTAATTTCAGTGTGACATTATAGGGGTTTTCTAAAAATAAACTTTTTGTCTTTGTGTATTAGTGTTTCTCAAATTAAAGGATAAATTTTACGAAATTGAAATAAAATTGACACCCATCTTGATCTGTTAATAATGGTTCCAACGCAAACAAATATACATAATGCTTGGGTTTGTGTATGTTTGTGTGTCAATGTTTGTGTTTTTGTTTTTTGTGTGTCAATCTTACAAGATTGTTGAAACCGACAATGTGCTTGTCTGGAAATAGATAGTTTCATGTGGATGGGATCGAATGTCCAGAGAATTCGTAAAATAAAATAGAAATATAATTTGATTATGAACATTATCTCTTTTGTCAAGGGAGATGGAATATAAAGATTTGATGTACTGAGTTATGAGCAGCCATTAATTAATAGTAAAATTGTGAGTAATCTTGGGATTCCATTTTTGATAGAATTTATATGAGAATAAAAGCTATTTATGGATATGAGCTTCATTTAAAAAATGAGGGAGTACAAAATTAGTCAAATTTGGAAGAGGTCTTACACTGACTTCCCAGAGTACTCTGCTCATGGATTTTTGACATATATAAACTTGACTTTTATCAGCATATAAATTGTGCTGTATGTATGGATGTGTCTTAGGCATAGATGATATGGGCAGATAGTAAAGAAAATTTTGCTGAATTGAACTATTGTGAGTTTTAAAACGGAATGCATTGTGAATCTTAAAACCAAGGGGCAGACATGAACGCGCTGTTACGTTTTTTTACACTCAGAACGCGATGTTACGTGTACCTGCAACATATTTTGTTAATCTGCCACACCTATACTGGCATACAGGTGTTAGTAGTATTCACTGGGTGCATGAAATGGATGAGCAACAGTTAGGGGGCGTAAAACCACTTATTTGGATATTTTCTACAAAAGTAGGGGTTTCAATAAGTGGTAGCTGTACACATGGGATTTATCACATTAAGTTATGGAGTTTAAACAAAGTTACTGGTAAACAGAAGGGGAAGGGATAGTAAATAAATTCTTCAATGCTGGGTAAATTAAGTGAGGGATTACAAAGACTTATAAGAGCTATTGTTCTTCCTTATAGCAATAGAAATAAAATTAGATCTGTTTAAAAAATGAATTTGCTGACCCTTTGAAGTTAATTCTTTGAATTGATTGTTTTACTAGTATTTGGAGTTCAAATTGGGAATTGTCTGGTAGAGCTTTGGTTAAAACCTTTGGTTGCGGTATTTTGGAACGAATTCACAGATCATAGGAAGTTGATAAGAATAGAAACGCTTCTATTCGAAAATATCTTCTTCTATTCAGCTTCGAAAAGAGGTCACGTTTTTTCGAAGCTGTTCCATGCGCTCACGCTTTCGAAGCTAAGTGATCTTTCACAATTGTGTTTTTGTCGAGACTGTATCTATCTTTCGGTGTGTGTACCTATAGCGTATCTTTAGGAAAATTTTCGGTGCTAATTTTTCGTACATGTATACACAATCGTCGGTTAATGCGTATCGAGTATTCTGAGGCCTAGTAATCGTAGGCTTAGGCTACTGTACCGTCTCCGACCTTGTGGTTTTGTTTTTCTCTCAGCGGTTCGTCGAATGCGCTGCAATTATTTTCGTTCTCTGTTTCGTCCCAGTCGTTCACCCCACACCTCCTTGTTTAATATCTCTACTCAAAAAAAAAAAAAAAAAATTTCCTTCTCAGATCTTATTCGTTTATTTGTTGTTCTTATTTGTTCGTTCGTTCTTCGTTCACGTTGTTCGGGATCACGTGGTTAGAAATGTATAATCTCTCCCCTGAACAAATATTTTCTCATATATTATAACACCTTTTTCTTCTTCTCCTACAAAAGGATGCTTTCGTCTTGCTCACCAAATCTATTCATTCCAAAAAAAAAAATAAATTTACCATCTCCAACAGTTCCTCTTTTCTACATTCCCCAAACTCTCCAGAACTCCACCTCTCCTCAGCGTCGACGAGTCTTGCATTTCACTCAGGCCAACTGGCACGGTCTTCAAGCAGCCATCAATCATCTGGACTGGTCTCCCATCTCTACCGCCTCTGACATCAACTCATCCTGGGAATTCTTCCAAAGTAAATTGCTCTCTCTCATGCACAGATTTATCCCATCTCGTCTTCAGTTGTCATACCCTTCCTCCCGTCCATGGTACACGGAATCTTGTGGTGAGGCTGTTGCCCTGAAACAACTTGCTTTAGTCTCCTGGAAAGCAAATCCAACGGAAGGAAATCTCATTTCCTTTCACAAAGCCCGAAACAAGTGTGTGTCCACCCTCAGGAGAGCCAAGAAACAATATCTCACCGTTCTCAAGACCGAACTCTATCTGTCTCCCTCTTGCAAATCCTGGTGGCGTCTGGTCAAATCTGTTTCTGGTGTTTGTTCCCCCTCCATCCCCTCCCTCACCTCAAATGGCTTAACGGCTGACTCCGCAAGTGAAAAAGCTGAATGCCTCAACTCGGTGTTTGCCTCTAAATCTTGTGTCCCAAACCCATCCCTCTCTGTACCCACCGTACCCAGTCGTACCCAGCTGCTCCTGGACTCTGTGTCCTTTCCTCCTGACAAGGTGGAAGAGTTTCTGTCAACCCTCGACTCTGATTCTGCAACTGGTCCTGACGGCATCAGCCCACGTGTCCTAAAATCATGTTCTTCCGCTCTTTCACTCCCTCTCTCTGTTCTCTTCACTCTCTCTTTTGCTCAAGGTCATCTGTCATCTGCTTGGAAATCAGCCAACATCACCGCTTTGCACAAAAAAGGTGCAAAAACAGATCCTAGCAATGACAGACCAATCAGCCTTCTCCCAATTATCAGCAAAGTCATGGTATCCATCATTGCTTCAGATATGAAATCTTTCCTCTTCTCCAATGGCTTGATCTCTGATCATCAATTTGGTTTCAGACCTGGTCACTCTACTCTGGACATGCTGCTTTTGCTTTCTCAACACCAAACAGGAAATTAGAGCTGTCTCCCTTGACATTTCACATGCCTTTGATGCGGTCTGGCACCCTGCTCTGCTCACCAAACTCTCCTCCTTTGGTATCCATGGAAATTTCCATGCATGGCTGGCGGACTTCCTCTCTGGTCGTAGTCAACGTGTGGCCCTGAATGGGTTTCTCTCATCTCCTCTTCCTGTTCAGGCTGGAGTTCCCCAAGGTATTGTTCTGGGCCCTGTGCTTTTTCTGGTCTTCATCAATGATCTCTCTGACTCTCTTGAAAATCCTCTCCATCTCTTTGCTGACAACTCTACTCTCTGTCGCTCCATTCCTCATCCCTCAGATCGGCAGTCTGCAGCCTCCTCACTCTCTGCAGACCTGGACAAAATCACAGACTGGGCAAACAAATGGAACATGTCTTTCCATCCTGATAAATCTCACACTCTTACGATGTCTCTCCAAAAAGACCGACTGGACAACCCTCCCATCCACTTTCTGAATAATCCTCTCAAAGAAGTTCTGTCACTCAAGCTTTTGGGTCTCGCTATTTGCCATGATCTTTCCTGGGAAAACCACATTTCAAATCTGGCCTCCAAAGCCAGTCGCCGACTGGGCATCGTCCGTCGTGCGAAGTCCTTCCTTGGCACACCTGAGCTCCTCACCACATACAAGGCTTTCATCCGCAGCTCTATGGAATACTGCTCTCCCCTCTGGTCTGGTGCTCCTGCCTCACACCTAGCTCGTCTTCACGCTGTTTAAACGAAAGCGTTCAGAATCATTGGAATCTCCCGCGATGAAGCTAACTCCAAGGGCCTTTCACTCACTCACCGCAGGCAGGTTGGTGGTCTTTCCGTCTTCTACTGACTCCTCTCTGGCCTTGCCCCCCCAGCTCTCTCTGGGCTCTGTCCCCCAAATATTCCTACAGGTCGCACAAGATCTGTCTGCAACCCTCTTATGGTCTAACTGCCAAAATCAAGACTCTCTGCTCACCTTCGCTCCTTCTTTCCTCTTTTCTCCCGCCTCTGGAACAAACTCCCTCACTCTCTTCAATCCCACTCCACCCTCCAGGTCTTTAAAACAGCTGTGCACCACCATCTCTTATCCTCCCCCATCCAAAACCTTGATCTTTTCTACCCCCACTAATTTCGGTCCCCTTGTGTTTTATACCTCTCCCCCCCCCCCCCCCTTCCCATGCCTCCTCCCCCCAAGCCCTCTCCCTCCCACACTTCTCCCTGCTCTCAAATGTTGTGGTTGTGTGCTTCCCCTTGTCTCCCCATCTTGTCTTCCGCTCCCTCTTTTTGTATATTTTGTTTGTCTGGTTGTTTTGTTTGTGAAATAAATGTTAGCTCTTTCACGAGCCTCGATTCAGTATACAAAAAAAAAAAAAAAAAAAAAAAAAAAAAAAAAAAAAAAATGGACCCCGGGAGATAGGGGGATCAGGATAAGGCAAATAATCAGATTTATGTTAGATATTAAGGGATGTTTCTTTATTTACCTTTTAGGAAGTTTGTTAGTTTGGTATATAATGTTGAATGTCATTGACATATAATTATGTTATAGGTATGAACATATACAAGGGGTAGCTCACATGTTTTACAGATGGATACAGGTGGGACAAAGGGAAAGACCTTATCAAGACAAGCCGACAAATCAGGGGAAAACAGAGACTTCTACTTCGGATACTCCTTGAAAATGGTGATATTCATCCTAGGAATGAGTTCTCTAGTAGTGGGGACTCTGTGTTGCATGCATTACTTCGGGGTAATGAGAGAACAACAAGCAACATTGGTGGCCGACATGCAGATATATGATTATGCGGTATGACATAAACAAAGGAGAAGTTTGATGGAAGATAGGGACACACCTTTAAAACCCGATGGATTACACGGGATTAATACTTTTTTACATTTAGCCCACACAAGGGCTGATATAGCAAATGAAAGTAATTGTTAGATATGCACACAAATGCCACATTCTAGTGAGAACGGAGTACCATTGGAGGCAGTTCCTTTTGGTTGGGAGGAATTATGTAGTCGCTTCCCAAAGAGGTTGGTAGCAACAAAACCTCATTTACCAATGGCGATGATGCTAGGGGATGTTGGTTGGGAAAAAGGGGGATATCAATGTGAGGAATTTGCAGACAGTTATAGGCCTACCCTGGTTTTGGGCTAGCGGCTAGGGTGCCAGCTTAGGATCCTAGGATCCTGGGTTTGAATCCCGGTCGATCGCTGAATTAACACCAGAGGGGTTGACTCAGCCTGTCATCCTTCCGAGGTCGGCTAATTGAGTACCAGTTCACTGGTAATTCCCTGCTTGTCGTAAAAGGCGACAAAAAGGGTTGGCGTCAGGAAGGGCATCCGGCCGTAACACATTGCTTCAAAAAGGGGACCAAAAAACAACAACAACCATGGTTCCCGAAAAAGGCCAACCCCCGCTTTGCAGGGAAAAATGGCCTCTAAAGGTGTTTTATTTATTTATTTATAGGCCTAAATATGACAATGAAGTTATGCCCCCCTCCGTAACTATTCAACAACAAATAAAAGGGCTCCTATGTTTCAGCCGACATCGAACCAAAGAGAATGATAAGTTTATGGGAAACTCCACCTGCCACCATTATAGTTACGAGTTGGACTATATGAGATTGCTTGTCCCAGTAAGGGACACTAGCTTAAAGATGATATCTTTGTTTTGGGAAGGAACTTGGACAACAGATACTAACTACATGGACCTATAATAATACATATTTTATATGTGGACACAAGGCGTATGCGTATCTCCCACTGACATGGTCAGGATCATGTTTTCTTGGTTTTGTACTTCCACACATGCGCTTGTTAACAACGTCACCAATGCGTATCCTGCATTCTAGGCAGAAAAGAACTGTTAGTTTGGGAGAATGGGTTGGAATGGTAGTATTTCCATTTTATGGAACCTGGAAGGCAGGAAATGAACTACGGCAAATGGCATTGGCTTTAGAAACATTGGCAAATAAAACAGCTAGTGGATTCACACAACTTACAAGTGAGCTGGCAGCGACAAGAACCATGGCATTACAAAATCGTATGGCATTAGATATGCTGTTAGCAGAAAAAGGAGGTACATGCGCAGTGATTGGTACAGATTGTTGTACATACATACCTGATAATTCGGGAGACGTTTATAACATAGCCAATACAATAAGATGAGAGGGAGCAAAATATCACGATTATGTGAAAGGGGGTGCCTTTGCATGGCTGGAAAACACATTGGGAGGAGTAGCAGCTGAGATACTCCAATACTTGTTCATTGGATTAGTAGTTATATTGGCAATAGTTTTAATGGTGGCTTGCTTGAAAACCTTCGTGATGGTGGGTTTGAATAAGATAACAAACAACACTATGATAGTGCAAGCAGCCACAAAAGAGGAAATAAAAGAAGCAACAAATGAGGAAATAAATGTGGAACCACAAGAGGAAGACTTCTATGGCGACATGAATACTGAGATTCAAAGATTGAATCAAGTGATGTTGCAAATGAATACAGGAGAGTTAAAATAAGGGCATAACACAATGTTGTGAATTGTGTCCGTTTTACAAGATCGATGAACTCATATCACCACAAGTTACACTGTTAAAGAAAAACAAAAAGTGGGGAGGACTATGATAATAATACATTATGCATAGTTTGCTTGTTTGCAAGACTTGTTGGGAATTAGATATTCCTGTTTGTGATTTCAATCATATATACTCATTATTAATGCATTTATTTTCTTTGAGTTGTGTTACAATACCTGCATGAGTTTAATTTGTGAATTATATTAACCTGAAAGCAATTGTGGATGCTATTCTTAGTTTAGTAGTATAAAACACATACCTGATTTGAATATTATTCGTGTGAAGTTGTTATAAGATATACATGATGAGTTAAAAAATATATATATATAGTGATTTCATGTTATGATGTACCCCATCTGATTCAATCTGTGTGGAGAGCAGATATAAATGTGGCTGAGTAAAGGAAAGACAAGTTCACATCCCAAATGGAGTGATAACGACATGTGGGAAGAAGTTTGAGAAAGGAAAATTTGTGAAGAAATGAAGTTAATCTTGGCATACACCCTCCTTCTCAAAGAATGATGAAGACATACTCCTTTGTAAGATGGATGTTTACCTTCACCAAGGGAAAATTATGTGACCATTTGTCTGGATCACACTGCAACATATGAAAAAGGGCGATCACTTACTTTTGTTCGAATACCTCGAACATTCATCACATCAGCAATTGCAGGATGATGACATTTTACCTGCAACTTCTACGGGATGCGGTGACGTGTGTCATTACTTCAGCAACTTCCGGGGAGCCAGCATGGAGCTGCAAGTGAACGGCTGCGCCTTTTCCTTCACAACAGCTGTGCACGATTCTGCTGGTTGCTCCTGGTATGGACGATGGACGACTTGAACACCATGGTCCCAACATCATTGTGGATGCATCTGGCATCCCTGCTCCACATCTTGCTGGCCAATCAACATCACATCAACACTTGCTCCATACTCACGATGAGTGGGGAGGCAAGTCGACTACAACTGGATGGAGGCCTTGTTCAAATCTACTATGGCTCACAGCAAGAGTGGCAAGGATGATGCATGGAGAGCAGGGTCAGTTTATGACTCTGCCCAGCTATCACAACAGCGGAAAATCCTACGCAAATAGTGTAGGTCATATGAAGACATCAGAAGAAAAATGTTTCATGCTTGAATTTCAAACACAAGTGATCAGCCCCTTTTTTTCAAACAAAGAAAGTCAATATTTGATTGAGGGCAAACGTTTTGCCAAATGTTGCAGACGCTTTATTATTTTAATGATGAACTGAAATTATTGTGTTTTGGTAAAGGTGAAATGTTTTGTGATCTTTATGCAAATGAGTTGAATTGAATTATCAGCATGAAAAGAGTCAATGAACAAGGAAATGTTTTGTGATCACAATTCTTCCAGAATGACGGTGTATGCCTTAGGAAATTGAATTACCAAATTGGTGGTTTGAATATTTAATGTGGTAATGTTTAGATTAATGGTTAATATAAACAAAAAGAAAAAATCAGGGACTGTGGAATAAATATTCTTATTGACAATATTGCTAAAATATATCTTAATGTGATCTTGTGTAAAATGGAATATGTTGAACTGTTAACTGAGTCAGAGTCTTGGGACTAGAGCCAATATAATTAAAGACAGCATCTGTGTCTGTCAAAATAGCCTTTGTTCCATTTATGGAGCCAGAACAGAAATGTGCTATCTCTGGAATAGTTTTTGTCATCTCCGACAACCCCAGGCCTGGGCAAATTCCCCCTCAGGCAGGTCATAAGAAAGTGACCTCTTGGAGGGAGTATGTAGTTTTTTAGTTCCCAATATAGACAGTTAACCCAAAAGGGCCAAGTAAGGCTTTTGGATGAGAAGCAGAGACGCTTGCAAGCTCTCATGTCCCAGGGGTATTCATCCCTGGGTTGACCCCTGCATGCTCGTAAAATCAAAGGAGTTTTTGCTTTATAACGGAGAGAGAGCAACTGGAAATAGAGTGAAACTGGGAGAGCGACTGGAGAGGAGTGAAAAACTGAAGACCAGTTAAACTGATCAAGCAACTGGAGAGACTGGTCAACAACGAGAAGGAGCTCCAGCTACGACCGGCAGAACGACGTCATTAAGATCTGGAATTAGTACGTTTATTTATACAGCAAAAACTCTCAAAAGTCAATAAAACATTGATTTTGTTAAAACGAGTTTCTTGAAGTTTTAGTGGTAGAATAAAGAAATTCGACTACAGAGCCTTCATGGTGTCAAAAGGTATAAAGGGGTCTGGAACTCTTTTTGTAGTATAGAAGTACGGTAAAACAGCAAACTTGTCTTCCTATCAATGTTCCGACTAGTGTTCAAAATATAACATTCAATTGAGATAAAGTTGTTCCTCCATCATAAACTGACGTTTGTGGACAGAAAGACAGACAGAGAGACAAAGTGTACCACTTGCTTACCCCCACTTTTCGCTTCGCTCATTCCAGGTAATTGAGGTGCGTGTCCAGTGCCCGTTTAGGTTCCAGGTTGAAAGAACCGCCTTCAGAGAACATTTTTCTTCGCAGAGCAGGGGTTGGTCTTTTTCGGGCACCGTGCCCCTTTTTGAAGCAATGTTTTATGGCCTGATGCCCTTCCTGCGGCCAACCCTGTTAGTCGCCTCTTACGACACGCAGGGAATTACCAGTGAGCTGGTACTCGATTTGCCGACCTCGGAAGGATGACAGGCTGAGTCAACCACCTGGTGTTAATTCAGCGATCAACCGGGATTCAAACCCAAGGATCCCAAGCGGGCACCCTAACCACTAAGCCCACACCAGGCTAGGTTCCAGGTTGGCACAACACAATAAACCAAACCCAATCCAGAGTAACAGAGAAATCCAATTCACCTCAAAAGGAAACATGACGTACGAAGGAAGCAAAAAACGAGAAAGATTTATGCTTTTATTTCACAAAGCAGCCGATTAAAATTCGGGCAGAAATGAAAGAAAAACGTATAAAAGTTTAAAACGACGATGAATGTGCCATGCGCTACAGACCTGTTGAACAGTCGATGGAGGATGGCACATACAGACACACCCCATCTCTCTTGTAAAGACAAAAATCCTCTCGTTAAGAGTATTTTTAAATTTCAAAGATAAAATGCTGGTTTACCACACTCTACCAAAAATCGACCACTCGTTCTGGATCAAGTGGCTGGCCTTCTTGTGTGCGCAGGTGGACATAAATGGGTATGCGTTCCGAAACACACAAGACATTGAACTGTAAGTTTCGAACCCAATTAGAGCAAAGTGAAAGAGGTTCCACTGCACTGCTTATTACTGTAAACTCCTGCATTTTCGCAGCAAAGCTCATTTAAGTCGGGTAAAAATAAAATAAACGAGAACTGCCACTTTAAAACTGCTGGCAGTGATGACCGATTTACTCGCACCCACTTTTGAGACAACCCCACTTTTGATACAACCCCACTTTTGAGACAACCCCACTTTTGATACAACCCCACTTTTGATACAACCCCACTTTTGATACAACCCCACTTTTGATACAACACCACTTTCATTGGACATGCTGTGACACAACCCCCTTGGATACAACCCCGACACACACACACACATCCCCCCACACACACCCCTCCCCCCACATGCACACCCCTACACACACACACACCAATTTGACCAAATCTGTTTCATTCGTTTGTTAATATTCCTCACCTATTGACAAATCTTCAATTGGAATTTCATTTAGGGTTGAAATGACCACGGGAGATCGTGTGATAGTGATCACATTCTGGAAGGACAAAACGGTGCATTTCTTCTTCTTTCAACAATAAAGACTTATAGCTTCGAGACCGTACATCCAATCATCTTGACAAAAAATTTTGTTTGACGAATTCTAACCTCTTAACGTTAGCATTTTTAATATACTCGATACACATGTCTTTTGTTCCCATTGCAGAGTTCTTTGGAATGAGCCATTCCTCAAATTTTTCCATTGAGCCGTTTCGGAGATACAGCGGGGCAAAGTTGAATGTGTTTTACAAGATGGCGCCCATACCACGTGACCTATGACGTCATAATTAGCATTAAAAAATTATACCAGCAGCGACGATCATTTGATGAAATTTCCTGTCAATCCGACCAAGGGTTGCTGAGAACATTAATTATGAAGTTTTCAGAGGTGCAAAATACGGTGGAAGAATAATAATAACTAGAACTGCCACTTAAAAACTGCTGGCAGTGATGACCGGTTTACTCGCACCTACTTTTCATACAACCCCACTTTTCATACAACCCCACTTTCATTGGACATGCTTTGACACAAACCCCTTGGATACAACCCCGACACACACACACACACACATCCCCCCTACCCCAACCCACACCCCTCCCCCCAAATGCACACCCCTCCAAACACACACACACCAACCCCAACCCCCACCCCCCCGCCTATACAGACACATCTCTCCACCCCCACACACACACCCCACCCCCAACACACACACACACACACACACACACACACACACCTCGTTTTTTCATTTCTGTTCCTCACAATTCTATCCCTCTCTTTCATTCACAAACACACACACACAGAGACACACACACACACACACACACACACACACACAGACAACCCCCCCTCCTCCACACACACATCCAACCCCCCCCTCCTCCACACACACCCCAACACCCACCCACCCCCCAACATACACACATATCCACCCCCCCCCCCCCACACACACACATGCACATCCCCACACCCACACACACGCATATCCACATATACACACACACACAGAAACACACACCCCCACCCCCAACACACACAGAAACACACACACACACAACCCCTCCACCCACACACACATCCAACTCCCCCCTCCTCCACACACACACCCCAACACCCCCCCACCCCCCAACATACACACATATCCACCACCCCCCCCCACACACACACACATTCCCCCTACCCCCCACCCACATACACACACATAAACACACATCCACAGACCCCCCCCCCCCCCACCACACACACACCAACCCCCCCCCCCCACACACACACACACACACACATCCCTCCCCCCCCACACCCACATACACATCCACACATGTCAATCCATGCACTGATTGCAGAAAAAGCTATTTTAAAAAGAAAATTAGCCAGAAATTGCAGAGACAGAATTATTTATTTTATCTAAGAAGCCAAAGGATTCTTCTTCTTCTTTAGTTTCTCACTTTGTGTGAAATGCGATCAAGTTTAAAAAAGTCAGAATTTGACCAAATCTGTTTCATTCGGTTATTAATATGCTTCTTCTATTGACAAATCTGCAATTGGAATTTCATTTGAGGTTGAAATGACCACGGGAGATCGTGTGATAGTGATCAAGTCCTGGAAGGACATCTTCTTCTTCAGTTGCTCAAAAATTTGTGTCGAATGCGATCAAGTTTTAAAAAGTCAGAATTTGACCAAATCTGTTTCATTCGTTTGTTAATATGCCTCTTCTATTGACAAATCTGCAATTGGAATTTCATTTGAGGTTGAAATGACTGCGGGAGATCTTGTGATAGTGATCATGTCCTCGAAGGACATCTTCTTCTTTAGTAGCTCAAAACTTTGTGTCGAATGCCATCAAGTGAAAAAAAGTCAGAATTTGACCAAATCTGTTTCATTCGTTTGTTAATATGCCTCATCTGGGCAGGGATTTTCGAAGCTCCACACGGTCTCCACGTTTTTCGAAGTTAAGTCTGTTCACAATTGTATTTTGTCGAAACTGTATTTATCTTTCGGTGTGTGAAGTTATTGTGTGCAACTTTGGTTGTTTCTCGGTGTTTATCTTTCATAAATTGATCGTCTGTTTGCCGCGTCGCGAGCAAGGCCTTTGCCGCGTCGCGAACGATATGAAATCGAAGTTAAGTGATTGTTCCCATTTGTATTTTCGTTAAAACTGTATTTATTTATGGTGTTGTACGTATATTGTGTCCCGACGAAGATTTTTCGGTGCAAATCTTTCATGCCTGTATTGAAAATCGTGTTAATTTGTGTCGTGTCTTGAGGTCTTGTACAGTGTACACTGTACAACCTTGAGGCTTTGTTTTTTTCTCGCAGCGGTCCGTCGTTTGTGATCCAATAACTTTCGTTCTCTGTATTCGCAGTCTTTTCACCCATAGCCTACTTCCTTGTGTAAATCTCAACTCAAAAAAAAAAACAAACAAAAAAAAACATTTCCTTCTCTGTTCTCATTCGTTTATTCATTCTTATTCGTTCGTTCGTTCTTCGACCCGTGTTTCTCCCCCATTTCCCCAGATAGTTTTCACTGTTATTAACCTTCAATGTTTACACTTTCCCCTCAAGTTATGTATTCCGTAATATATTATAACACCTTTTTCTTCTTCTTTAAAAGGCTGCTTTCGACTTGCTCACCAAATCAATTCATCCCCAAAAAAATATCCATCTCCTATAGTGCCCTTTTTCTACATTCCCTAAACTCTCCTGCACTCCATCCTCCATCCAGCGTCCTTAAACGTATTTTTAACTCGAAGGTCACAAGAAACTCATTTTGCAATAAATGTTCGTTTCCCATAAATCGTACACTTTCTAAAATCCAATCTCACCCCTCCCCTCCAAATCTTCCCCATAACCCCTCCCCTCCAAATCTTCCCCATCACCCCTCCCCTCCAAATCTTCCCCATCACCCATCCCTTTCAAATCTCCCCCCTTGCCCCCTCCCTCCTAAACTACCCCCTCACCCCTCCCCGCCAAGATGCCCCCTCGCCCCTCCCCTCCTAGACTCCTCCCTCACCCCTCCCCTCCAAATCTCCCCCATATCCCATCCCTTTCAAATCCCTCCCCTTGTCACTTCCCTCCCAAACTCCCCCCTTGCCCCTCCCCTTCAAATCTCCCCACCCTCATTGCTTCTCAATTTCCCCCCTCTCACTCCCCCTCCTCAAAGCGTCCTCCCCGCTTCTTCCCCCTTCCAACTCTCACCTCCATCTCCCCCAACCTTCTGCCTTGCTCTTCCCCCTCCTCAAATAACACCTCATTGTGCCTCACCCAATCACCATCAAACCTTTTGTCCGCCCCATCCTTCCCTTTCTCCGAGCTATTCTGCAATCTCTGACACACCTTCAACAGCTCTCCCTACCTCTTGCACCTCTTCCACATCTTACCCTACCCCTCCTACCCCCTGTTCTGTATCTGATGCTCCCCCTTCCTCTTCATTAACGGTATGGACCTCAAACATCCGGGGCCTTCGTTCAAACTTAACTTATCTCTCCATACAGGTTGCTTCTGTCAAACCAGACGTGATCTGCTTAACAGAAACTTTCCTCCTTTATGATGTCTCTGATTCCTTAGTATCTCTCCCGGGCTACTCCCTCCTCCGGTATGATAGACCTGAGCCTCGTCCTGGAGGTGGGGTTGCTATCTTTATCAAAAACTCTCTTCCTCACTCGCCCTGCACTGCACTCTCTCCACCTCACCCCCAGGAATACCTCTGGCTACGGCTTCCCCTTCGCTCCCACCTCTTGTTCATATGTGTGTTGTACCGTCCACCAAACAGTGATGACTCCATCTACATCTCGCTGTCTGATAATATGGACCAACTTCTATCTACTCATCCCAACTCTCTCTTCCTCATATGTGGTGATTTCAACTGTCATCATGCCAGTTGGCTGGGTGTGGGTACCTCTCTCACCAGCCATGGCTCATCAGCAAAGGACTTCTGCGACTCACTGGGACTGACACAATCTGTCAATTTCCCGACCCGGATCTCAGTCAACGGAACATCTTCTCTTCTGGACTTGGTTATGACCAACTTCCCTGAAAATGTCTGCTGCTCTTCTTCTGCTCCAATCGGATCATCTGATCATGTCCTTGTTAAAGTGGACATCTCTCTGAACATCCTCAGGGAGCCTGCTCAGTGTCGACGAGTCTGGCATTTCACTCAGGCCAACTGGCACGGTCTTCAAGCAGCCATCAATCATCTGGACTGGTCTCCCATCTCTACCACCTCTGACATCAACTCATCCTGGGAATTCTTCCAAAGTAAATTGCTCTCTCTCATGCACAGATTTATCCCATCTCGTCTTCAGTTGTCATACCCTTCCTCCCGTCCATGGTACACGGAATCTTGTGGTGAGGCTGTTGCCCAGAAACAACTTGCCTTAGTCTCCTGGAAAGCAAATCCAACGGAAGGAAATCTCATTTCCTTTCACAAAGCCCGAAACAAGTGTGTGTCCACCCTCAGGAGAGCCAGGAAACAATATCGCTCCGTTCTCAAGACCGAACTCTCTCATCTGTCTCCCTCTTCCAAATCCTGGTGGTGTCTGGTCAAATCTGTTTCTGGTGTTTGTTCCCCCTCCATCCCATCCCTTACCTCAAACGGCTACACAGCTGACTCCGCACGTGAAAAAGCTGAATGCCTCAACTCTGTCTTTGCCTCTAAATCTTGTGTCCCAAACCCATCCCTCTCTGTACCCACCATACCCAGTCGTACCCTGCTGCTCCTGGACTCCGTGTCCTTTCCTCCTGACAAGGTGGAAAAGTTTCTGTCAACCCTCGACTCTGATTCTGCAACTGGACCCGACGGCATCAGCCCACGGGTCCTAAAATCCTGCTCTGCCACTCTATCTCACCCTCTCTCTGTTCTCTTCACCCTCTCTTTTGCTCAAGGTCAACTGCCATCTGCTTGGAAATCAGCCAACATCACCGCTTTGCACAAAAAAGGTGCAAAAACAGATCCTAGCAACTACAGACCAATCAGGCTTCTCCCAATTATCAGCAAAGTCATGGAATCCATCATTGCTTCGGATATGAAATCTTTCCTCTTCTCCAATGGCTTGATCTCTGATCATCAATTTGGTTTCAGACCAGGTCACTCTACTCTGGACATGCTGCTTCTGCTGTCTCAACAATGGATGGAGGTCGTCAATGCCAAACAGGAAATTAGAGCTGTCTCCCTCGACATATCACGTGCCTTCGACACGGTCTGGCACCCCGCACTGCTCACCAAACTCTCCTCCTTTGGTATCCATGGAAATCTCCACGCATGGCTGGCGGACTTCCTCTCTAGTCGTCGTCAATGTGTGGCCCTGAATGGGTTTCTCTCATCTCCTCTTCCTGTTCAGGCTGGAGTTCCCCAAGGCAATCAGTGTTCTGGGCCACATGCTTTTTCTGGTCTTCATCAATGATCTCTCTGACTCTCTTGAAAATCCTCTCTATCTCTTTGCTGATGACTCCACTCTCTGCCGCTCCATTCCTCTTCCCTCAGATCGGCAGTCTGCAGCCTCCTCACTCTCTGAAGACTTGGACAAAATCACAGAATGGTCAAACAAGTGGAACATGTCTTTCAATCCTGACAAATCTCACACTCTTACTATGTCTCTCCGAAAAGATCGACTGGACAACCCTCCCATCTACTTTCTCAACAATCCTCTCCAAGAAGTTCTGTCGCTCAAGCTTTTGGGTGTCACTATCTGCCATGATCTTTCTTGGGAAAACCACATTTCCAAGCTGGCCTCCAAAGCCAGTCGCCGACTGGGCATCCTCCGTCGTGCGAAGTCCTTCCTCGGCACACCTGAGCTCCTCACCACATACAAGGCTTTCATCCGCAGCTCAATGGAATACTGTTCTCCCCTATGGGCCGGTGCTCCTGCCTCACACCTAGCTCGGCTTCACGCTGTTGAAACCAAAGCTTTCAGAATTATTGGAATCTCCCGCGATGAAGCTATCTCTGAGGGCCTTTCACTCCCTCGCCGCAGGCAGGTAGGTGGTCTTTCTGTCTTCTACCGACTCCTCTCTGGCCTTGCACCCCCAGCTCTCTCTGTGCTCTGTCCCCCAAATATTCCTACAGGTCGCACAAGATCTGCCAGCAACCCTCTGATGGTTAAACTGCCGAAATCTCGGCTCTCTGCTCACCTTCACTCTTTCATTCCTCTTTTCTCCCGCCTCTGGAACAAACTCCGTCACTCCCTTCAATCCCACCCCACTCCTCCCTCCAGGTCTTTAAAACAGCTGTTCACCACCATCTCTTATCTTCCCCCATCCAAAACCTTGATCTTTTCTACCCCCGCTAATTCACCCCAGATCCAGCTTGTTTGAAATTCCAACTTCTTTCCTGGAAGTCCTGGCAGTGTCCATATGTTTTATACCTCTCCCACCGCACCCTTCCCATGCCCCCCTCACCCCCAAAGCCCTCGCCCTCTCTCAGATCTCAGATGTCTCCATGTCTCTTGGTCCCTGCTCTCAAATGTTGTGTTTGTGTCCTTCCCCCTCTCTCCCCATCTTGTCTACCGCTCCCGATGTTATATGTTTTATGTGTCGGTTTGTCTTTCTGTGTGATTAATGTTCGCTCTTTCACGAGCCTCGACCTTGTATACAAAAAAAAAAATATACAAAATATATATATATATATTGACAAATCTGCAATTGGAATTTGATTTGAGGTTGAAATGACCGCGAGAGATCGCGTTATCGTGATCACGTTCTGGAAGGACAAAACGGTGTGTTTCTTCTTCTTTCAACAATAAAGACTTACTCGCCGAAACCCGTGGAACATCCACGGAAGGGAGGATGTGGTGTATGGATAGAGTGTACCATTACGGATGGCATAGGGGATTTGCTTGTCCGAGTAAGAGTTAGGAAGAAAGATGAGAATGAAGAGTGCATATATGAACAACGATCGCCGACACCGGCACAAATGCATGTTCTGGATTGTCCACTCAGTGGACGGCTTGCTTTCGCCTTCGCCTGTCCAATCAGCGGACGGCTTGCTTCGCCTTCGCCCAGCAGACGCCAATACGATGGCGTCGTAAGATGGCGTCGTATTGGCAGTTAATCGGATGCTTTTGGGCCCCACCGTCGGCTAATTCAGATTTTTCGAGTATGGCTGTACGTGATAAACAAAGAGCGCGGTTCGTAGATCGTAAATCCATTAGTGCCGTGGGCATCGGGTCACTGGGTGCGGCGTAAAAGGGATAACAAAGTCGAGTCCTTACGCTATTATTATATAGATAGCTTCGAGACCGTACATCCAATCATTTTGAAATTTTGCACACTTCTTCCGCTTTATGAGAGCTACATTGCCTTAAAAATTCAAGTCGATCCATGCAGTGGTTCAAGAGTTACAAGCTTTTTAAAATTTAACTTCAATTATTTATTGCGGCCAAACCATATGACTTATCAAAACGTCTCAAGTAACATTGAAACATCCCCCCATGAGGAACATTTGTGTAAAGTTTCCACTCGATATCCACAAATTATAGAGGTGATACCATTTCTAGTTTGAGCTTTAAAACGTTATAACTCTGAAACCATGTGTCGGATGACGTCGTGCTGATTGACTTTTTTGTTCGTCATGGGTATGCGAATACGCATGCCAAGTTTGGGCTCGATCCGTTCAGCCGTTGCGGAGAAAAAGGGTTTTTTGTGTTTTTTCACGAAAAACAAGATGGCGGCCGAACCATGTGACGTATGACTTCGAAATTTTTTGCAATCTGAGTTTTTTTTAACTGAGCATCTGGGGAAAAAATCCCATTTCATGGATTTCATGGAGAGTAAACCTAATAAGAAAAACTCTAGCAGTAATTAATAGGTTTCCTCTCAATTTCATGGAGAGTAAACCTAATCTATCTATAATTCCAGTAATCTCTGTGTGTGTGTATGTGTGTGTGTCTGTGACCGCTGTTTCTCGACAACCACGGGTCCGATCTAATTGAAACTTGCCAGGTATATTGCTGGGGACCCGAGGATGTGCCTTTTCAAGGTTTCATATTAATCGGAGAAGTAGTTACCGAGCTATGTCCAAAAAACGATTCAACCAATCAGAGAGCAGCGAGCTATCACGTGTGCCGAACGTGGCGAACAGACTCTGCCTCGGACGGCACATTTGAGAGCGTATTCATTTATTTCACGTTGGCAAACTATGTTGGCGTTAAACTATGTTTTAAAACTAATTAAAACTAATTTGCGATTCATCGTAACTGCGATATGCGACCTTCCGGACAGTCAAATGAGGACGTCACTTCCGGACTTACGGATAGTCATAGTGACGACGTACTGATGCTGAACGTGGCGAGCAGACGCTGTAAGGTACGATCGATTGTAGTACACGTTTATAATAACTCTGCCGATACAGGCCCGATTAACTGCAGCGCCATCCGAGCTGCGGCGTCGGGACGATACATTCATTGTACGGTCACATCATGCACTTACGGGCACGCCCATGGGCCCATGGGCACGCCCATGCATGCATGGGCGAAGACATTTTTTTTTTTTTTTTTGGCAAGGAACGGGCACCCACGTACGGGCACGTCCTAGTAAGAAAAACTCTAGCAGTAAAAATAGGTTTCCTCTCCATTTCATGGAGAGTAAACCTAAAAATAAACAATGCTCTAAAATACGAGGCAACGCAGTCATTTGCTCAGCCGGTTCCTCTGGCTGAAGCCGAAGTCCGGTTCCTCGGGCGAGTGAAGCATACTTCGAGCTCTCCACGGCATTGACGTTTAAGTGTTTTCCCATTCTTGTCTTTGTCAAATTTCCACTGGTTATTTTACTGTGTACGTGTTATTGTGTGTTTCTGGTTGGTATTGGTTTGTAATTCGTACAAACTTGTGTGTAGTTAATCGTTTTCTGGGTCGTACCTCGTGCGCGGCCTGGTAACTTGGGGCTTCCCTCCCCCCGTCGGTGTTTTGTCGATTTGGGTTCTTTCCTTCACTGTATTGCTCGTTTCTTTTATTTTATTTTCTCCCCCTCACCTCACCTCCCTAGACAAATAATTCTATATTGATTCTTTCTCTCCTCCCGGACATGTTTGTTCGCTCTCCTCCTCGTCTCAACTGGTGCCCCGCCCCCTGTATCTCGTTTTTCTTCCACCTCTGCTCCTTCTTTCTCAAATCCACGTTCTCGCTTGGAGACTTTTCCCAGATTGTTTTTCATGGTTTTCATGGTTCTGTTTGGATATTGTTGGAATATGTTTAAACCGCAGCCGTGATGCTGACGCCGCCCCTCCGCCCTCCCCCCACCCCAAATTTCCATGTTTTAAACGTTTCCCAGTGTGTACCCTGGTCAGAATAGGTACACCGTATCCCTGCGTGTCGTAAGAGACGACTAAGAGGGTTGGCGTCAGGAAGGGAATCCGGCCATAAAAAATATTGCCTCAAAAAAGAGAACCATGACAATTACAACTACATATGGGCAGGGCAGGGTGCAGCCCGAAGTCGAGATCGGTTTCTGAGGTTTGGGACATGGAATGTAGGGACAATGACAGGGAGATCAGGAGAAGTGGTGGAAGTATTGGTCAGAAGAAGAGTGGACATATGTTGTGTGCAAGAGACGAGATGGAAGGGAAGTGGTGTGAGAATGGTGAAGGGTAGGCAGGGACAGAAATACAAGTTTGTGTGGCAAGGGTGCCCGGAGGGCGTGAATGGTGTTGGTGTCCTGTTTTCTGAGGAGTTTGTAGACAGTGTGGTGAGTGTGACTAGAGTGAGTGATAGGTTGATGATGGTGAAAATGACGATTGGAAAGCTCTTGGTGAACGTCATCTCGGGATATGCTCCGCAGGTTGGTCGAAGCAATGAAGAGAAGGACAAGTTCTGGTGTGCGATAGAGAAGCTGATGGAAAACGTGAAAGATGAGGAAGTTGATGTGGTGGGAGGAGACCTGAATGGACATGTGGGAAGGAGTATGGATGGTTTTGAGGGAGTTCATGGGGTTTACAGATATGGTGTGAGAAATGGAGAAGGTGAAAGGATTTTGGAGCTTGCTGATGGAGCTGATTTGTTGATTTGTAATGCTCAGTTCCAGAAAGAGGATAATAAGCTTGTTACATACACGTCAGGTGGGTCGACGACAACCGTTGACTACCTGATGGTGCGTAGGCGAGATAGGGCGCACCTCTGGGACACAAAGGTGATCCCGGGGGAGGAGGCTGTTTCACAGCACCACTTGGTTGTCTGCGACATAAGGGTGAAAGGTGCGAGGAGAGCTCGGCGGGTGAAGTACCAACCAAGAATGAAGGTGTGGAGGTTGAAAGAGGTGACAGTAAGGGAGGCATTAAAAGAGAGGCTGAGTAGGGTAGAGGATAATGTGGTTGAGCTTGAAAGTGGTTGGATGTCAATGAAAGCTAGTCTGTTGGGAGCCATTGGTGAGGTATGTGGATGGACAAAAGGACCATCGAGGCACTCGGAAACATGGTGGTGAGATGATGAAGTTGGAAAGAGGATTGACGAGAAGAGGAAGAAGTTCAAGGAGTGGCAGAAGGCGAAGGGTACGGGAGCAGAAACAGCAGAGCATGAAAGTTATAAGGCAGCCAGGAAGGCTGCAAAGAAAGAGGTAGCAAAGGCGCAGGAGGCATGTAGGAAATGTTCGGAGAACGCTTGGATTCGGAAGAGGGTCAGAAAGCAGTATTCAGGATTGCAAAGCACATAGCGAAAGAGGTGTGATGTGATGGGGGTGAGTTGCTTGAAGGATGAAGTGGGACAAATCGTTGTCGACCCAGATGGAATGAAAGGAAGATGGAAAAGATATATGGAAATGCTGTTGAATACAGAGAATGAATGGGATGGTAACATAGAGAGTAACCCAGTTTTAGGACCGGCAGAGACGATAACTGAGAAGGAAGTTGAGGAAGCGATAAAAGCAATGAAGAGTGAAAAAGCGGGAGGGCCGACGGGAGTTGTGGGAGATATGTTGAAGGCAGCAGGAAGTTGGGGTGTGAAGAGAATGACAGAGATCTGTAATCTGGTGGTGAAAGAGGGCCGCATTCCAGTGGACTGGGAACTGAGTACCCTCGTCCCTCTATACAAGGGGAAAGGTGACCCTCTGGAGAGTGGCTCGTACCGAGCGATAAAGTTATTGGAGCATGGAATGAAGGTATTGGAAAGGGTGTTGGAGAGGAGGATAAGGAAGAAAGTGAAGAACGACGAAATGCAGTTTGGATATATGCCAGGAAGAGGAACGACAGATGCGCTTTTCATTGTGAGGCAGTTGCAGGAGAAGTACATGGAGAAGAGGAAGAAGTTGTTTTTTAGGTTTGTTGATCTGGAGAAAGCATTCGATAGGGTTCCACGCAAAGTATTGACATGGGCATTGAGGAAGTTAGGAGTGGAGGAATGGTTTATCAGAGTAGTGATGGCAATGTACAAAAGAGCGCACACAGCTGTAAGGACGAAGGATGGGAACAGTGGTGAGTTTGAGGTGAAGGTGGGAGTGCATCAGGGGTCGGTACTAAGTCCACTACTATTTGTAGCTGTGATGGAGGTGCTGGCTCAGAACGTAAAGGAGGGTTTACCATGGGAGTTGTTGTATGCAGATTATCTGGTGTTGATTGCGGAAAGTATGGATGGACTGAAGGAAAAGATGAACAAGTGGAAGGAATATATGGAGACAAAAGGTCTGAAGGTGAATATCGGAAAGACGAAGGTGATGGCAAGTGGTAAAGCATGTGGTGAGGTGGAAAGAACTGGGAAGTGGCCGTGTGCTGTGTGCAGGAAGGGTGTCGGAGTGAACTCCATTCAATGTACAATGTGCGCTGAGGGGGTTCATCAAAAATGTCGTGGTCTGAGAGGGTCATTTACCAGTGTGGCAGCTACATTCAAATGTAAGGTGTGCACAGAGGGAGCTGCAGATGGAGGAAATGTTGAGTTGGATCTTGGAGATGGCATGAAGCTGGAAGGTGTGAAAACATTTTGCTACCTCGGAGACATGCTGAATGGAGACGGTGGATCAGACTCGGCAATGGTTGCTCGAGTGAGATGTGCATGGAAGAAGTTTCGGGAACCGAGTGGCGTGCTGATGCGGACGAGAGTGTCGCTGAAGCTGAAGGGAAAGGTGTATGCTGCATGTGTGAGAAGTGTTATGATTTATGGGAGCGAGACATGGGTAATGAACGTAGAGCAGCAACGAAGGCTGGAAAGGGTGGAAATGTGAATGGTTCGATTGATGTGCGGAGTATCATTGAGAGAGAGGAAGACAAATGATGAATTGCGAAAGATGATGGGAATATTGCCTGTGATTGATGCTGTGAAGAGGAACAGGTTGAGATGGTTTGGTCATGTGTTGAGGAAGGATGAAAGTGACTGGTTGAGAAGAGTGATGGAAATTAATGCAGAAGGAAGTAGAGGACGGGGAAGACCGAGAAAGACTTGGCTAAAGATGGTGGAAGAAGAAATGCGGGCAAGGGGGTTAACAAGGAGAGATGCAGAAAATAGGGCAAAATGGAGAAGATTGTCATGGGGACCGCAAGGCTAACCCCTGCTCTAGCAGGGAAAATGGCCTGAAATGCATATTGTGTTGTTGTTGCAGTCATTTGCTCAGCAACACCATCATGCTATGTACACGGTCACCCTTTCCATCCACAATGGTTTTTTTTCTTCTTTTTTTGCCTCAACTGTCCAAAATAAAATGAACACAGTAATAAAAACATTTTACAAAGCAAGCATTTTCATGTTCTCTGTATTTAAGAGCTAGTCGTAGTCTTGCGGGGCATAAACATCCCGATTTCGGCGCTTGATCTTGCGCTCCCCTGAACGCTCATCGCTCACACCAACACGCTTACCCCCAGAGCCCCCAGAACTCTTGGTCTGATCCGGTTCCTCGGACTCCATGGAGTCCTCGGTCTCGCCCAAATCGCGCGAGACAGGACTGCAGCACGAGCTAAAGGCATTGCCGGACTGGACTGAATCGTCGAGGAAAGAGGACGGGGCTGTGCTGAGGAAAGAGCTGAAAACCTTAGATGGGGTGGAATTGTGCAAAGGCACGGGGCTTGGCAGGATGTTCAAAGCAGAATCTGAGATGAGTTGCAAGAGAAGAAAGAAAATGAAATTCGAATCAATACTGAATGCACCCAAATACAAATACAGTATACATGTATGTGTATATATACCATACACAGATCAACCCCCCCCCCCCCCCAACTTGATGAGGCAGCAAGGCACAGATCAAGTCCCACCACAGCGGTTGCTCTATGACCCGCTAGCAACGTGTTGCCTGCCACGCGAACACATAGTCTCTGCCCTGCTGATAAATTAGTCAGGAATATTAAAATCAATCGAAAAAGTGGCATTGAAGAGATGGACATCTCTGCTTTCGTTTCTGTGACCATGGAGCTTTAATCTCAGTCTGCAAAGACTTCAGTACCACGTGGATGCCTCCTAATTTTGAGGTGATGTGTTGGTATAATTTATGCACATGACGTCAGTGTCATGTCATAAGGTCAGTGTGCATATATACACATACATATATACATACAGTCACGTGAGAAAGTAAGTACACCCCATGTAAAGTTTTGACTTTTTCAACATATTTCAACATACAGCTATTTGATCTTCATTTCAACAATATTGATAGATAAAGGTGATATAATATAACAAATATCATGAAACATTTACATTTTGTAGTCCATTGTATAATTTAAATAAACATAAATGCAAATTTCGCATGTGGAAAAAGTAAGTACACCCTTGGCTCTAATAGGTGGTATTGCCCCCTTTGGCAGAAACAACCTCAAGTAGGCATTTCTTATAACTGTCTACCAGTCTCTGACATCGACTGGGAGAAATTTTTGCCCACTCCTCCATGCAGAATTCTTTCAGCTGTGCGATGTTTGAGGGGTTTCTTGCATGCACAGCTCGTTTCAAATCCCCCCACATCTCGATGGGATTTAGATCCGGGCTTTGACTTGGCCATTCCAGAACCCTCCATTTCTTTCTTTTCAGCTATTCGTTGGTGGATTTACTGGTATGTTTAGGGTCATTGTCATGTTGCAAGGGTCCACCTTCAGTTGAGCTTCAACTCTCCGGCAGATGGCCTCACATTATCCTCAAGCACCTTCTGGTACAATGAAGAATTCATAGTGAATTATATGATGGTGAGCTGCCCAGGCCCTGATGCAGCAAAGCTGCCCCAAACCATAATATTTCCACCACCATGCTTCACAGTTGGTATCAGGTTCTTGTGGTCAAATGCTGTCTTTGGTTTTCGCCAAACATGTCTTCTGGTAATGTGGCCAAATAGCTCTACCTTTGACTCATCTGTCCAGAGCATATTGTTCCAGAAGTGCTGGTCTTTGCCTAAGTGTTCATTGGCAAACTTTAATCTTGCCTTGATGTTCTTTCTGGACAGCAAAGGTTTCCTCCTGGCACACCTCTCATGCAGATCAAATTTGTGCAGCCTCTTTCTTATGGTAGACTCGTGCACTTTGACATCAACAGTGGCAAGAGCTACCTGGGGGCCCGTGATGACATTCTGGGGTTCTTCGAGACTTCTTTCAGCATATTTCGGTCTGCTCTTGCTGGGGCGGCCTGGCCTGAACAAGTTTGCAGTTGTTTGGAATCTTCTCCACTTGTAGATGATTTTCCGGACAGTCGAATGATTGATTTCAAATTGTTTGGAGATCTTTTTAAATCCCTTCCCAGACTCGTAGGCATCTATAACCTTCTTTCTGAAGGCCTCAGAGAGCTCTTTTGATCGAGGCATGGTGACGCCGCACACTTCAACAACAAAGAGCAAACCAAACTAAATGTCTGAGGTTTAAATAAGACAGGTACCTCCAAGATCCTCCCCAACAATGTTCTAATCTTTTGCACCCGAGTTGGTGCACCTGATTCTAATTTTAGGTATTTGAAGTAGTGATAAATGTAGGGGTGTACTTACTTTTTCCACATGCGAAATTTGCATTTATGTTTATTTAAATTATATAATGGACTACAAAATGTAAATGTTTCATGATGTTTGTTATATTATATCACCTTTATCTATCAATATTGTTGAAATGAAGATCAAATAGCTGTATGTTGAAATATGTTGAAAAAGTCAAAAACTTTACATGGGGTGGACTTACTTTTTCACGTGACTGTATACACGTATGCATTGTCTGTCCTGTGTTGTCGCTGAACTACTCCCTCAAACTTTTGTGAAATCGTAACAAACTTCCGGTATGCACCTACCTCTCCCATGTGTATGTCCCAAGGGGGGTGTTTTTATTCATAATTTTTTTTTAACTTAAATCTTCAACTTCAATTGTTTATAAAAATGTAAAATCACGAATATTACAAATACATGTACAA
Source organism: Myxine glutinosa (assembly GCF_964187855.1). NCBI lineage: Eukaryota > Metazoa > Chordata > Myxini > Myxiniformes > Myxinidae > Myxine > Myxine glutinosa. Next base: position 129,049 of record NW_027616526.1, read on the forward strand.
AACAAATGTATTACGATTGGTGTCAGCAAACTAACACAGCTACTCACATGCAGCTCGTCTCTATAGCGACGTCTGATTGGGTGTTTTGAATTGCACAGTAGAAGTTGGTAATTACGTGGAGGTGAGGTAATTTTAATAACGGGGCTGTGAGGTGTTTTTAATAATTTGGCGTTTATATGTTGGTGAGGCGTTTTGAATCATGTGGCATGTACATGGTTGTGTGAGGTGTTTTGAATTACGTGCTGGTGAGATCAAGTATTTAACATACTTATGGTCATATTTAATTTACGTCAATGCAGTGTCTGTCACGTCCCGTCACATAACTGAACTATTCGCTCAAACTCTTGCGAAATTTTCCCAAACATCCAGTCTGCATGTACCCCTCCCATGTGCAAGTGCTAAGCAGTTACTCATGAAATTTTTTTGAAGGTGATGTAATGGCAACTTCAATTGCTTATAAAAATGTAATAACATGAATATTACAAATACATTTCTGCAAAATAAATGTTTGTATTATTGGTGTAAATCATAGCACAGCAACTCACGTGCAGTCGTTATACAACACAACAACAACAGGCATTTTAAGGCCATTTTCCCTGCAAGAGCGGGGGATAGCCTTGCGGTCCCCATGACAATCTTCTCCATTTTGCCCTATTTTCTGCATCTCCCCTTGTTAACCCCCTTGCCCGCATTTCTTCTTCGACCTTCTTTAGCCAAGTCTTTCTCAGTCTTCCCCATCCTCTACTTCCTTCTACATTCATTTCCATCACTCTTCTCAACCAGTCACTTTCATCCTTCCTCAACACATGACCAAACCATCTCAACCTGTTCCTCTTCACAGATTCAATCACAGGCTCTATTCCCAACATCTTTCTCAATTCATCATTTGTCTTCTTCTCTCTCAGCAATACCCCGCACACCCACCAAACCATTCGCATTTCCACCCTTTCCAGCCTTCGTTGCTGCTCTACGTTCATTACCCATGTCTCGTTCCATAAATCATAACACTTCTCACACATGCAGCATACACCTTTCCCTTCAGCTTCAACGACACTCCCCTCCTCATCAGCACGCCACTCAGTTCCCGAAACTTCTTCCATGCACATCTCACTCTAGCAACCGTTGCCGAGTTAGATCCACCTTCTCCATTCAGCATGTCTCCGAGGTAGCAAAATGTTTTCACACCTTCCAGCTTCACGCCGTCTCCAAGATCCAACTCAACATTTCCTCAGTTCCCTCTGTGCACACCTTACATTTGAATGTAGCTGCCACACTGGTTAATGACCCTCTCAAACCACTACATTTTTGATGAACCCACTCAGCGCACATTGGACATTGAATGAAATTCACTCCGACACACTTCCTGCACACAGCACACGGCCACTTCCCACTTCTTTCCACCTCACCACATGCTTTACCACTTGCCATCACCTTCGTCTTTCCAATATTCACCTTCAGACCTTTTGTCTCCATACATTCCTTCCACTTGTTCATCTTCTCCTTCAGTCCATCCATACTTTCTGCAATCAACACCAGATCATCTGCATACAACAACTCCCACGGTAAACCCTCGTTTACGGTCTGAGCCAGCACCTCCATCACAGCTACAAATAGTAGTGGACTTAGTACCGACCCCTGATGCACTCCCACATTCACCTCAAACTCACCACTGTTCCCGTGCTTCGTCCTTACAGCCGTGCGCGCTCTTTTGTACATTGCCATCACTACTCTGATCAACCATTCCTCCACTCCTAACTTCCTCATTGCCCATGTCACTACTTCACGTGCAACCCAATCGAATGCTTCTCCAGATCAACAAACCCAAGAAACAACTTCTTCCTCTTCTCCATATACTTCTCCTGCAACTGCCTCACAATAAAAAGCACGTCTGTCGTTCCTCTTCCTGGCATAAATCCAAACTGCATTTCATCAATCTTCACTCAGTCGTTATCCTCAGTTAAAACAAGGCTGTCTCTATGGCGACGTGTGATGAGGCATTTTGAATTGCACAGCGGGAGTGTGTAATTTTGATCGCTCAATGGTGAAGAATCACTAAAATTCTCAGTTCCACATCTGGATCTTCATCAAAATCTAATAATTTCGTCTTTGTCACACACCCAACCTCTCTACCAAATTCCGTCCGAATCCGTCAACGCCAAATTCACAATGTCACACCAAATTCCGTCACAACGTTGAGATATCTTGTTCAGACAGACAAACAAACAAGCCGGGGTGAAAATATAACCTCCATCCTCTTTCGGTGGCGGAGGTAATGAAGCAACTCATGGCATGTTTACTCCAAAAATGCGGTACCTTTGAAACAAAGTTTGGTGGGGATACATTCCAATTGGATAAGAGGGGAGTTATGTAATAAGCGGCTTGGAATTGCTGTGTATTTCTCAGTTTGATAAGTTTGGCTTTTGTTTCAAATGAGTCGAGGAGAGGCGAGGAGATGAGATAAGCATTGACATCACAAAGTGCTCGCCGAATCAGCTTACCACTCGTGTCAGCGAGACAAATGCCGTCAATTTCATCATCGGCGGCCATTTCATCTCCGTCAACATCATCATCGTCCAGCAGGATCTCATCGGGGTTCAAAGAAGAATTCCCTGATAGGTCAGCACTGCTGAGGTTTACAATGAGGGACGAATTGGATGCTTCAGCAAGTCCATGGCCAGCCCTGCATGGAAATGCACACATGGAACCAACATTTCTACAATGGATGATAAATTACGGCAAATGGAATACAACACCATGTTTACCAATAAAAGGTAATGGAGAGAAAAATTGCACAAACAAAAAAAAAAAAATCTTTAATTTTACATTATCTAATGCTAGAAATAAACGCATATGCACGCAGACATGCACGCACACGCACGCACGCACACACACACACACACACACACACACACACACACACACACACACACACACACACACACACGACAAAGCCGGGAATTCCCAGGGCATTGTGGTTACGAGCGATGCCACAACAATGGCACAACATTTCTCAACACACTAAGAGCAGGGAATTCCCCAAGGAGGAATCCCTCCTCCCCATGGATTGTCCGTGCTCGTATTCTTTTATAATGCTGAGGGTTAAGCAAGGAAGCGGCAGGTACCATTTTGAAAGTGTTTGGTAGTACTGGGCCGGGAGTAGGGTAATAATGTTGCTTCTGGGACAGCCCGTTTAACATGGGAAATCCCTATCTAATGTCGTTTACCCCTATTTGGGAAAACACCCCTATTAATCGAAAAGACTCTATGGGCCTTTTGACCTTATGAATCATGAGTCAATTAATCTACTTGGGCTAATACATAATGAATATATTTTAATTGAGCTAGGGATGGGATTCACACATACACACAAGTCCCAACTGGAAAGTTGTGGGATCCTTCTGACCTTATGGACCTTTTAACCTTTTACTCTGGTGAATATAACCCACTCAAACATCGACCCTACAAATATTTGTTCATGCGTGGGAAATAATTTAATTCTCCTCCAACCTTTTTATAATTAATTCTTCGCTTTTGAGAAATGACGTTGTTTCACTGACTTGGATAACTTCTCATTGTTTCGTTTCCTGTTTCCTCGAAATGTTAAAGCTGTGTTCTGTTCCCGAAAATACATTTTGGTCATATATAAAGGTCGTGTTGCCGGGCTGTTTTTATCATTACGAACCGAAGAACATGAGCATCAACATGTCCTATTTCACTCTCTACTCTGATGAAGAAGAAGAATACTCACCAGGGTAAGTTTCATTTAAAATTAAAGTGTTTAAAGCTTTGTATGGGATTAATTATACAACACATGACTTAATATTCCTTTATCTTTACAGCAATGCGAATATCCTGGCAGAACTTCAAACTGGTTGGAATGAAAATACTGCAGAATCTCAAGAGTTGCAAAACGAACTAAATATGGGTTGGAATGAAACCATACAAAACCTCCATCAAACCCTGGTAATTCATTATTCTCGCTCTGATTGTCAATGAATAAATGTCCGTTCCCGTTTGATAATACCAAATTAATTGATAATAATGCGGTGCATGTTTTTCTTTCTTTTTTCAAACAGAATACAACACCTGTTGTGATCGATGATCACGATTTTGAGTGGGACGATTTTGATCTCCCAAGGAGTGGTTATTTCCTGCCAACCTGTGATATCCTTAATTTTCACCTCGACTGCATTGACAGAAGGCTTGATCTTTTAGAGGTATGTGTGTGTATGTGTGCGTGTGTATATGTGTGTGTGTGTAAGTGTGTATGTGTGTGTGTGTAATATTTTCTCTCCCCTCTTGTCCTCTTGCCTTTGACAGAAAGAGATTCCAAACCTGAAGATATCTGCTGCTGTTGAAACTACCTTTAACTTATGTTGGGAAGAGATTGATGATTTGTGCTGGGAAGAAGTTGAATGTATTGTTGCGAATATGGAATTTGGCCTCCATATCCGCTTGTAAATATTCCCCTATTTTCTCCAATACTCCCCAACTTTCCCCGATCCCCCATTCCCTAGTCCCATTGCATGTAAATAACAATCAGTAGAGCCGACCTTCCCCTTATTCCCCCATTGAATGTCGTGCCCAGGTCCACCGCACCACACGTAGCCAACTTTCGGACATCTTCCTAGTTATTCTTATTCTATGTCAGTTAAGGCCTCGTTTCCATTAATTATGACTCTTCGTTGCACCAGAATGTGATTATATGGCATCAGTAGTGAGTTTAGGACCTTTTCCATACCTCCTTCCATCTTCTTCCCCAACCAACTATGGCTGCAGCAACGGAGGGGATGGGGGCGGCGCGGCGGCGCGGGGGGGAGGATGCGTCCTCACACCGGCTCGATTAGCGCCATTGACCACGCGCTCCACGGGGTTACCACGGAGGGGCTGGCTGTCAGCTCCTCCTCAAGGGCGGAGCCTGGTAAACCCCCCCCCGCACCCAATAAGAAGGGCGGACCGATTCCATCTGGGCGGAGCTAACGAGCCGAGGGCGTGTCACTCCCCGCCGGATATACGCAGCCGCTTGCCGGACGTGACGTGAGATGCGCCTCAGCTTGGAGACTGGAGAGAGAAGCCACCGCCACCCCCAGCGCGACGATACCTCCCCGCATCTCTGGACCGGACCGAGTCGATTCTGCCTTGAGCCAAGAGTGCACCTTGAGCCATCGCGACCTGCCTTTCCTTTTCATCAACCCCCGTGTGAGTCAGCATTTTGTCCCGTGTGTCTGTCGTCTGTCCGGGGTTAATATAAGAGTGTGTCTAAGTGCCTGTCTTCCTGTAATATACCTCTAGCCCCTGTAATCTAACCTTTTTCCGTACGAATATACTTGAGAACTGAACCCCTGGTGTCGTATTGTGTCATTATAACCCAGCCGGGTGTCTTCTCTTTCCTATTGAGCCAGCATAGCGCGGCTCGTCAACGTCGAGTATAGTCGGGTAATTTGTGGTAATTTGTGCGGACACGACGGCCATTCCGCTCGGCCCACTTTAACATCAAAGTCGTGTCTGTAACAATTGGTGTCAGGAGTGGGATTATTTAATGTTGCGCTAAGGACCTAACTAATGTTTATGTGGTTTGCAGTGCCATAAAGGACAAAGGTTTGATTACTAGGTGATACTCACAGGGGCGTTACCTTTAATCCCTCACTATTTAACACTCGAATCTCCAGGTAGATCCACACTCATACATCTTACCCCGACAACCGCCTGAACATCAATAACTTATTACATGTAGAGTCCCTGTCACGACAGCCGAATACCTACCTATTCAGATCTACCTAGCTCTAGATGTTGCATTACCAAATTCATAACACAGCCCCCCCCCCTGGAACCGTAGCTCCTGCAAGGTTCACCGCAGGGCTACCATTCCAGCCTTAACACTTACTGTCACACACTTAATTAACCTACGAAATAAATCAGGAAGGGCTGTGGGAAGTGAGTCGGACTACCTACCTACACTTCCTTAACATGCTGAACCCCTTAACCATCATGCAAGTATGTACATCTTCTTCGTTGTTCCTGTGGAGGGAGGAAACAACAACACACAACACTAACTTAACCACAAAACTTAACCATCTTTCCAAAACTCAAAACTCTAACCTTTGTACATACCCCGGTCTACAGACCGCGTCCCCCGGTGGATGCCACAAGACTCAACCTTACCTGCGGGGCCATCCCCAATGCATCCCCCCTAAATTTCCACGGGCCCTGTCCAGATGTTACAGGTGAGTGACACGGCTCGGTGGATTTCGCCCACATTCATGCAACACAGACCCCTTAACCACTCATTCTCATTCCATAGGTCATCAAGGCATTTCAAAAATCAACAAAGCACTTATTCCCAATACACCCCCTGCAGGACCATGGCATTGATGTCATTCACGTGTGTGTGCATTCCTCAACTAGGCAGCGGGGAGGTACCGCACAAAAGATGGTGGGGGCGCATCAGGCTGTGGTGCCCGCAGTCCCAAAAACAAGTCAACCGACTTACAAATTCATTGCCCCCCCCCCCTTTACCTCTTGGCCCCGTGACAGCCCAACAGCCCCTTTCCGCCGTTACCTCGCCGGTGAGGGTCTCCACACACACCAGGCTCCTTTGCCTCCTGCTTTCGCGCAGCAACACGGGTCACCGGGGGACTTCCTCACCCCGCGGCGCCCAACCAGACCCTCCACCGACGAGCTCCAATTTCCAGTTACCACCGGCTGCCAGGGGTAATTGCCGCAGAGGGGGGCCCGCAGGCATCGCTCCTCAGAGCTTGCTCTGTACCTGCGGACACACACACCTTCCCCACCCACAAGACCCCAAAACACACTTCCTCCCCCACTGCCATTCAATTCTCCACACAACTCAGCACAATTCAGTACAATTCCATAGATGGTGTAAAAGGTGTTACAAGGCTTGCCATGGCCTGCTACATGTGAAATTCCCCCAGTTCACATTTAAACCATCACATCTTCCCAAAAGCACATTTCCACAAGCACAATTATCACCCCTCATTATCTCCAATAATCATCACTCACTCTCCAGGTTCCACTCTCACGACCACATCAAAACACCTAACCACAATACAAAAACATACGCCACCCACAAGACACTGTGGCTCCCATTCCATCCCCTCACCGGCCATGTCATCACTCTCACCCGCCTCCCAACTCCAATTTACATGTCCCCAATTTCCCAAAGCAAATCCTGAAGCCTGGGACAGTACTCCTCAAAACACTCACCTCAAGTGCAGGTAGTTGCAGGTTGGTCAGGTTCAAAGTGCAATCCACCCATACAATTCCCAAAATTTCACATTGGGCCTACCAAATCCTTCCAAATTTCTCTTTTGTCCCCACTGCACTGGCAGATATGTGGATCCGCATCCAACGGTGATCATCACTACACAACTACCTGTGGCCACGACAGCTCTGCACCTCTACCGTGCAAGGGTCACCGGGACAAGGTGAGCAGTCAAAACGCCAACATGGCCCATGAGTGTCCATAAGGGTGCGACCCACCATCCATCCTTCGGCCCCCCTGCGAGGAACACAGCTGCAGCAGCCCCAGCTGGCCAATGTGGTGAGCACTTGCTGCCACAACACACACTACCGCACACACAACCTCGGCCCTGGGGGGCACGGTCGCAGTGCGTGGCATCCCTACAGCCACGTCCCCTGCACCTCCCCATCATCCCCCAGTCCGACTACAAAACTGCAGCCCCCCCCAGTGCTCACCCACACTTGACCACACCAAGGTCCAGTCAACAGCCATGCTCCACCAGGAGACCCACCCAGAAGACATGGTCCACACACCTCGGACACGCACAGCACCACGTTGACCCTCAGGCTACACAACTACATCCCCATCATCCCGCGTCCCAAATATCAGCACAGTTGCCCCCGCAACCAGTTGAAAGCTGTGTCTTGCTACCCTATTAATTTCATCACAGCCTCCAACACTTTGGTCTACACACCTGGATCAATAATGGCGTCACTGTACAGTGTCCACCATGGCATTTCAAAATCCACCCTTAAATTTCCATCTAACCCACAGATTACCCATGCCAACTATTTGTCACATTTCACTCACCTCACCAAAGAAGGATGCTTTGCCATACACATGCCAGCCGAGCATGGCCCATATGCTCGGCGCGTTACACATCTCCCGATTCACATCCCCATGGCTCTCTTCCCAACCCGAGAGTCCATAAATCACAACGGAGCATCTGTGGAAGGTCACTCACACCATCACGTTCCACAGATGCCCCAATGGTTGTCCGGCAGGCTATCTCCATCCCTGTCCATTCGGTTTGACCCGCGTCCATAGACCAACCACCATGCCAGGTCACCACATGCTGGTTGTCCCAGAGTCCCTGGAGGAGAGTGCCAGGCCGCATGCCCGGGTGGTCACCACATCAGTCCCAAGTTGGCCGTCCACAGTGCCACCACCAAAGCGCGACCCACAACACCTCCCCCTAGTGGTCCTCAATATTTGCCATCCCAGGCTTGAGAAACCACCTCGGACCTCCCTGGAGGTCTTAACCCCCACCAGGGTCCGGTGACCCTGCCGGCCCGAGCCACCAGCTCGGACGGCGCCCCGACGGACAAGGGACGCCACACTCCACCAGACCCCCCGTGGGACCCAGGTCGTACCTCGACACCCAAGGCTGGACCCCACGTCCAAATCTCGCCATCACAGCCCCCCAGCTGGCCGGCATACCCAAATTTTGAAAGGGGCAACTTTTGCCCGAGGCCATCACCCATGACCTCTCCATGTCCAAGTCCCGCAGCCCGGGGACCAATCCCAACCATGGCTGCTCCAAATCAAGTTCCCATTGTAATTTTATTTTAAATTTTATTTTACAAATTTTCATTCCCATTGCCAAACCGCAGCTGCAGGGAACAACCTCTACCACCGGTTGTTCTGCCCCTCCCTGCAGTTGATCCAAATTCCCTACAGGGACCAAATCTCCAGAAGCTCTATCTCCCGATCCTCCAAGATCCAAATCCAGCCCGGAGCCAACACACTCCCCCAACTGGTTGTCCAATTTTGGAGCCTCTGTTTCCAAATAGCAGTGTACAGTGAGCGTCCCCTCGGTCATTCCAACCACCTCCTCGGACCAACTCACCTCATGTCCCAGACTCCTTTGGGCCTGAACAAGCTCTACCTCCATGGGACTGTCACAGGTCTCCAGCCGCTGGATCAAATCATCCTCATCATTACAAATCATTCCTGGCCCCGCCAGGCTTTGATCAATATCCCCAATAAATACCTGGTCCGGCTCCATTGCACGGACCCCCAAAAACTCTACCCCCTGGTAGAGCGGCCGAAATTTGTTTTGTTTTACGAAACTCGAATTTTGCAAGTCGCGCTATGGCGGATCAAGACGGCTGGGGTCCGGTAGGGGAGAGTGAGGTAGGGTCGATCCAGGACCAAAATGAGGGACAGGAGGAGAGCGAAGCAGTGAGGGCGGCAGGTTCGCAAAATAGCGCCGTCACGCACGAAGAAGCGGGCGCGCAAAATGGCGCCTCGCTGATCACCGCGCCAGCGACCGTGGCAGCGCCCCCGATGGATTGGGGCCTTTTTTTCATACAAATGAAGGCCCTTATGGCCCAGAATAGCGAGAAAATGAGGGAGGAAACGAGGGCTAATAATGAGCGATTTGGTGAGCGGTTGGGAAACCGGATGGATGCTCAGGGTGAGCGATTGGAGGGCCAAATGGGGGTAATGAGGGACGAAGCGAGGGGTACCAGTGAGAAGTTAGACAATAATTTTGAGGAGTTAGACAAGAAAATTGAGAAGTTAGACAATAATTTTGAGGAGTTAGACAACGGGATAAAAGAAGTAAAGAATGGGTTAACGGGGGTAGAAAACAGAATGGCCGCTCAAGAGAATCAAATGGAAGGGATGCAAAAAGGGTTAGAGGGGTTAGAAAACAGTATGGAAGGCAAATTGAGGGACATGAGGGACCAAGCGGAAAGGGAAGTTAAACAAATGGAGCAGCAGATAGAGGGGGTCAGAATGGGGGTAGAAACCAAACTGGATGCTCACAGGGAGGAAATGGAGCAGATGAGGGTGGCATCTGGGCAGGAGATGCAAGTGATGGGAGAGGAGATCAGAAGAGGAGTGAGTGAGGAGGTCGGAGGAGTGCGCGAGGAGGTGAGGCACTGTGAGGAGCACATGGAAAAGGAGGTGAGAAAGGGGACTGTAAAGTTACAAGGGGGCATAGAGGACCTGACGCAGGAGGTGGAGCAGCTGACGGTGGGACAGACGGAGTTAGTGGAGCAGGTTCAAAGGAACACTGTGGTATTAGGAGGTTTAAAGGCGACACAGAAAGAACTAAAAGATGACTTGGTAGCGACGAAGAGGGAATGTCAGATGGTACGTGAGGGACTGACAACGAGGTTGGACGAGGTGATAGAGGTAATGGAGACGAAGGACCGGCAGGTGAGGACGCACATGGAAACGGTCAAGGTAGCCTTGGAGGACGAGCTTGAGGAGACGTACCGGGACATAAAAGAGGTGAAGCAGAAATTAGAAGAAGTGGAAGAAGGGGTGAGCGAAATTAAGAAGCGACGGAGAGAGGATAACAAAGAGATAAAGGAGGAAGTAAAAGAATTGGTCCAAAGTCTGTGTTTGGATCGTGATGATGTGCTCATTAACCGGATGAGGGATTCGCAGGTGATGGAGGAGAAGCGAAGAGGAAGAGGACCCGGTGTAAGTGGTGACCAATATGGTCGTGCGTATGATGCGCCAGGGGATTTAATGAGCTTGGGGGTCGAGATGGACCCGGGTGTTCGTGAGAGGCCACTGGTGAAGTGTGCGAAAGGTCTGGTGTGCGAAAAAGGAGGTGTGCGAGAATGTCCGACCATGGGGTGTGTGAGGAAAAAGTGCGTGCCAAGGAGTGAGTGTGCTGGCGGGAGTGAGTCGGTCGTAGCGCGTGTGCGAGGGAGCACATGGAAGCGTGGTGTGGTGAGTGTTACAGAGGGTGTAACGGGAGAGTGTGCGCGAGAAAGGTGTGTGACCGACAGGTGCATGAGGAAAGAGTGCGCTGTCAGAAGTAAGGAAGAGTGTCCACCTGTGGTGAGTGTTACAGAGGGTGTAACGGGAGAGTGTGCGCGAGAAAGGTGTGTGACGGACAGGTGCATGGGGAAAGAGTGTGCTGTCAAGAGTAAGGGTGAGTGCGCTGTCAGGAATGGAGGTGAAAGTAGTGAGAGTGACATGGAGCGTGAGTTAGTTGTGACAGGTGAGCGAGGATGTACACCTGGGATGGAAGGATGCACACCTGGAATGGTAGAGCGTGAGTGGGAATGCACGCTGGAGTTGGTGGTGAGGCACGTGGTTGGGTGTGCGAATGAGAGCACACCTGTGATTGTCACAGAGGAGGTGACTGAGGAGGGGGCGCGAAGAGGTGTTTTGGTGAGGTGTGCGAGCAACGAATGTGTGCCAAAGTGTTCGGTGGTCAGGTGTGTGACCAAGGCTGTGAGTGGAATGGGTGTGCCTGGGTGTGTAAGGAACGGTACAAGGAGCATGGAAACGGCTGGAGGTGTGAGCAAGGAACGGGCTGCGGGGTGTAAGCATGCAGGTGAAGCATCGACGTTAGACGGGGTAGAGTTTAGAACGACTTATAGCCGAATCGGGCCCTCGGTGCGTGCTGGGCCTCGCTTTGAACGGCCGCGTCCGTGCTCCACTAGGCGGAGCGGGCAGCCCGATAGGAAGGGTCGTTATGGCGACCACGTTTTGTTGAGACGTGCCGGCAGGTCGAGATCGGGACATTGGATGGCTCCACGCCGAGGTGATGCATGGGATCTCGGCCCGGGTAAGCCCCCGTCCCTGCACCGAGTGCCGGACGCATCCAGCCGCAGGCACAAAACAACCAGCATCCATTGCTTGGCTTTACGAAACCGGGCTTTGGACAGGGATTGGCGCACCGAGAGGTATTAGTGAGTAGACTGGGTGATGAGGTTAGTGTTTTGGACCCAAAATTAGAGAAAAACAAAATTTGATGATTGGCAAAGGATTGGCAGTAGTGATTGGCAGATGATGGGCAGTGATTGGCCAAATTTTTGATTTGTTGAAATTTGATGTGCAAAATTGGTAGTGAGAGACCCCCGATGTGGTGGGATGGCAAATCCACCATCCCTCACAGGGGGGGCAAAGGAGCAATAGCTTATGGGGTGTATGGCAGTGAAAACTAGCCCGGGTGGGTTAGGTTATATTGATAGGGCCCTAGAAGATGACATTAGGTAACGTTAAGTTTAGTTACTGACTGATACCTGTAGTGGGGACGCAGGTAGTTTAGTGTGGATGATAATGACGAGGGAGCGCAATAGTTAAAGGGACGACTGGGAAGCGCAAGTTTCAGAAGGGAGTAGTTAGCTGAGATGATGCCGTGTGTGTGAGGATTGAACAGGTGTGATTGCACAGGTGTGCAACTGGACAGGTGTGTGGAGCAGTGTATGAGTAGTGAGTGTGTGGATCAGCGCGAATGCGCTTGGGGAGAGAAGGGTGCAGGTGGCACCAGGTGTGAGAGCACAGGTGTGCAGGTACAGGTGTGTGGAGAGAGTTGGAGTGAGTGGTACGGAGTGGTGTGCATGGTGCGAAGGTGTGGATGGGGGAAGAGTGGACCCCTTTCACGAATACCCGGGGCGGGTAGTGTAAGTGTTAGGTAGAGGGTGCAGGTAAATTGTGGTTGGATATTGGCATCTGTGGTGCGGTTGCAGAATGGTGTTGTGGATGGGTGCATTAGTGTTGTGGAAATGGCTGGGCGTGTAGCCTGTTAGTGTGTGTAGTTGGTTGGGCACTCCACCACTGTGAGGATGTCGGCCAGGTGAGGCCGCAGGTGGGCTCTGGGAGCCGGTAGTTGTGAGTGGGTGCCTGAGGATCCCGGGTGTGGATCGGGCAGCCCAGTGCCAGAGAGGGCACGGAGTGGGGAGAGAGCCAGAGGGCCTTCCCCTGGTAGTTAGGTTAGGGTAAGGAGCAGGTAAGCTCGGAGGCAACTGCAGTGGTGGAGGTGTGCAGGTGGGTAGACCCACTGGGAGAGGTACACGCCGCAGCCCAGAAATTGTGCGAGGGCACCGGGAGATGAATCGGGGGAGTGAGACCCCAAATTGAAGAGCACCACAGTTTGGCCAATGGGAATTGGTTTTTAGAACCCATAGTGTAAGAGGGCCAATGGTTTGGCCGGAGAAAGACCCCGGGTAGTGTAAAGTTGTTAAAGTCATTTAGGAGATAGTTAGGATTGATGAACCTGTCGCACCATACGCAACCACTTACCTGTGGTGATGATGATGACTCCACACCTGTGTTTTCTTTGTTTGTTGCAGGAGATGAATTGCTGTGTGGGTTGGTGAGACGCATCACGACGTGGATGAGACATTGGGGTGATTCCATCTCTCCCTCCTTAGGAGGGACTGATGATGAGTTGGAGATGGCAAATTATGATGTTGAGTTGGAGATGGCAAATTTTGATGAGAGTTGAAAATGGCAAATTTGATTGGTTAGGAGGGAGAGAAGACGAATTTGGTATATGGGAGGAACGGGGAAGACAGTAGGGATGTTTGTTGATTTGTAAAGTAGATGTTTATGAGTAGTGTAGTGTTGTGTGGATGCAGTAAGGGGTAAGGGAGGGGCCATGTAGGTTACCTGGTGGGGGGGGGGGCGTACGATAGGAACGTACCTGTCTCACCTGGTTCCCATGTGCCCCCAGTGTGCATTACCTTACATTGCGTGCACTTTTGCGCCCTTACCACCTTACTCACTTGTCTGCTTCTTTTGTCTCCCACCTCCGAGGATCTGGCTTTGGGGTAGAGAGAGAGGAGAGAGAGGTGCTGGCTGCGCAGTTGTGGGCCTGCACTTTCGCTGTTCGCTGCCTGGATCGGTACACCATATGGACCGCAATGTTTGTGGCCACCCACAATGGACCGCAGTTCGTTTGCGGCCAAGCACCACCCGGGGATGGACCTATGGGTCAACGTGGCACCTATGCCATACAGGTGAACCACTTTTAGTTACCACCAAGTGCACCACAAGAAGAGCAAGAGACACCTGCAGGGTTAGGGGTTGTTGAAGTTATTTTTATTCCAATGAACAATGGTGACTGCACCGATTGGTGGTGGGGTGGTGCTGTTGATGCTCGGGAAAGGGTGCTCTGCACGTTATTAAAGGCCGTCGGCCACAGAGCACTCGTGGGTTGGTGTATCGATGCTGGCAAGCGCGCTCTCTCTATGCATAACATCTGCATGTGTTCCTCCAAAAACAGGTCCTGGATCGTAGTGTAAATAGCAGCGTAGTCTTGTGTAAATAATGCTCCCTACCGGCTGTATGTTTAGTTTGAGGATTCTTTCCGGATTCGGTTATCCTGTGGGTGTGTTTCTGTGAGGAGAAGGGTGCAACGTCGCAGGGGGACATATTTACTCATTTGTGAATATCTGTAAAACTGTCGCACTCAGGGTAGAGTTAATAGTAGAGGGAACTACATTGCGTGCCACACTAAAGTAGGTAAAAATTTATCGGGTCGGGACGCCCCGAGGGTAGAGAAGGGTGCAATGTTGCGAATATGGAATTTGGCCTCCATATCCGCTTGTAAATATTCCCCTATTTTCTCCGATACTCCCCAACTCTCCCTTACCCCATTCCCTAGTCCCATTGTCTGTAAACAACACCCATTAGAGCCGATCTTCCCCTTCATCCCCCCATTAAATGTCGTGCCCAAGTCCCCCGCACCACACGTAGACAATTATAGGACATCTTGCTAGTTATTCTTAATCTATGTCAGTTAAGGACTTGTTTCCATTAATTATGACTCTTCGTTGCACCAGAATGTGATTATATGGCACCTGTTAGGAAGTTTAGGACCTCCCCATACCTCTCCGCATCTCTTCCCCATGAAGAAGCGCCAACTACAACAACAACAACAAAAGAGGGGGGCGGCGCGGTGACGGCATGGGGAGTGGGCGTCCTCCTTCCGGCTCGGTTAGCCACCATTGACCACGCGCTCCACGGGGTTACCACGAAGGGGCTCCCTGTCGGCCCCTCGTCAAGGGCGGAGCCGGTAACCCCCGCACCCAATGAGAAGCCATGGGCCGATGCCATCTGGGGCGGCGCTAACGAGCCGAGGGCGTGTCACTCCCCGCCGGATATATACGCGGCCCCGCGCCGGACGTGACGAGAGATGCGCCCCGAGCTTGGAAGGAAAAGACGCCACCCTCCCGAGCGCTGAGCGACCTCCCCAGCTTGAGACCAAAGTCGCGACCCACAAGCGCTGTGATACCTTCACGCATCTCTGGACACCACCGTACGTGATTCTGTCCCTGAGCCAGGTGCACCTGAGCCATCGCGACCTGCCTCCCCTTTTCATCAACCCCCGTGTGAGTCAGCATTTTGTCCCGTGTGTCTGTCGTCTGTCCGGGGATAATATAAGAGTGTGTCTAAGTGCCTGTCTTCCTGTAATATACCTCTAGCCCCTGTAATCTAACCTTTTTCCGTACGAATATACTTGAGAATCGAAACCCTGGTGTCGTATTGTGTCATTATAACCCAGCCGGGTGTCTTCTCTTTCCTATTGAGCCAGCGTAGCGCGGCTTCGTCGACGTTCGAGTATAGTCGGGTAATTTGTGCGGACACGGCGGCCATTCCGCTCGGCCCACCTTAACATCAAAGTCGTGTCTGTAAGGAGACATACCAGGGAATAAAAGAAGTGAAGCACAAATTAGAAGAAGTGGAAGAAGGGATGAGCGAAATTAAGAAGCGACGGAGAGGGGATAAGAAAGAGATAAAAGAGGAGATAAAAGAATTGGTCCAAAGTCTGTGTTTGGATCGTGATGATGTGCTCATTAACCGGATGAGGGATTCGCAGGTGATGGAGGAGAAGCGAAGAGGAAGAGGACCCGGTGTAAGTGGTGACCAATATGGTCGTGCGTATGATGCGCCAGGGGATTTAAGGAGCTTGGGGGTCGAGATGGACCCGGGTGTTCGTGAGAGGCCGTTGGTGAAGTGTGCGACAGGTCTGGTGTGCGAAAAAGGAGGTGTGCGAGAAAATCCGACTCTGGGGTGTGTGAGGAAAAAGTGCGTGCCAAGGAGTGAGTGTGCTGGCGAGAGTGAGTCGGTCGTAGCGCGTGTGCGAGGGAGCACGTGGAAGCGCGGTGTGGTGAGTGTTACAGAGGGTGTAACGGGAGAGTGTGCGCGAGAAAGGTGTGTGACGGACAGGTGCATGAGGAAAGAGTGCGCTGTCAGAAGTAAGGAAGAGTGTCCACCTGTGGTGAGTGTTACAGAGGGTGTAACGGGAGAGTGTGCGCGAGAAAGGTGTGTGACGGACAGGTGCATGGGGAAAGAGTGTGCTGTCAAGAGTAAGGGTGAGTGCGCTGTCAGGAATGGAGGTGAAAGTAGTGAGAGTGACATGGAGCGTGAGTTAGTTGTGACAGGTGAGCGAGGATGTACACCTGGGATGGAAGGATGCACACCTGGAATGGTAGAGCGTGAGTGGGAATGCACGCTGGAGTTGGTGGTGAGGCACGTGGTTGGGTGTGCGAATGAGGGCACACCTGTGATTGTCACAGAGGAGGTGACAGAGGAGGGGGCGCGAAGCGGTGTGTTGGTGAGGTGTGCTACCAACGAATGTGTGCCAAAGTGTTCGGTGGTCAGGTGTGTGACCAAGGCTGTGAGTGGAATGGGTGTACCTGGGTGTGTAAGGAACGGTACAAGGAGAATGGGAACAGCTGCATGTATGAGCAAGGAACGGGCTGCGGGGTGTAAGCATGCAGGTGAAGCATCGACGTTACACGGGTTAAAGGTCAGGTCGACTTTTAGCCGAAGCGGGTCCTCGGTGCGTGCCGGGCTTCGCGTGCCGCGAGAACCAGCGGGGATCCGAGCCACGGCGGGTTCGAAAGAACCGCCGTGCGCGACCCACGCTGGGCCTCGCTTTGAACGGCCGCGTCCAGGCTCCACTAGGCGGAGCTGGCAGCCCGATAGAAAGGGTCGTCATGGCGACCACTTTTTGGTGAGACGTGCCGGCAGGTCGAGATCGGGGCATTGGATGGCTCCACGCCGAGGTGATGCGTGGGATCTCGGCCCGGGTAAGCCCCCGTCCCTGCACCGAATGCGGGACGCATCCAGCCTCTGGCACAAAACAACCAGCACCCATTGCTTGGCTTTACGAAGCCGGGCTTTGGACAGGGATTGGCGCACCGAGAGGTATTAGTGAGTCGACTGGGTGATGAGGTTAGTGTTTTGGACCCAAAATTAGAGAAAAGCAAAATTTGATGATTGGCAAGGGATTGGCAGTAGTGATTGGCAGATGATGGGCAGTGATTGGCAAATTTTTAATTTGTTGAAATTTGATGTGCAAAATTGGTAGTGAGAGACCCCCGATGTGGGGGGATGGCAAATCCACCATCCTTCCCATGGGGGGCAAAGGAGCAATAGTTTATGGGGTGTATGGCAGTGAGAACTAGCCCGGGTGGGTTAGGTTATATTGATAGGGACCTAGAAGATGACAGTAGGTAACGTTAAGGTTAGTTAGTGACTGATACCTGTAGTGGGGACGCAGGTAGATTAGTGTGGATTATAATGACGAGGGAGCGCAATAGTTTAAAGGGACGACTGGGAAGCGCAAGTTTCAGAAGGGAGTAGTTAGCTGAGATGATGCCGTGTGTGTGTGAGAATTGAACAGGTGTGATTGCACAGGTGTGCAACTGGACAGGTGTGTGGAGCAGTGTATGAGTAGTGAGTGTGTGGATCAGCGCGAATGCGCTTGGGGAGAGAAGGGTGCAGGTGGCACCAGGTGTGAGAGCACAGGTGTGCAAGTACAGGTGTGTGGAGAGAGTTGGAGTAAGTGGTATGGAGTGGTGTGCGTGGTGCGAAGGTGTGGATGGGGGAAGAGTGGACCCCTTTCACGAGTACCCGGGGCGGGTAGTGTAAGTGTTAGGTAGAGGGTGCAGGTAAATTGTGGTTGGATATTGGCATTTGTGGTGCGGTTGCAGAATGGTGTTGTGAATGGGTGCATTAGTGTTGTGGAAATGGCTGGGCGTGTAGCCTGTTAGTGTGTGTAGTTGGTTGGGCACTCCACCACTGTGAGGATGTCGGCCAGGTGAGGCCGCAGGTGGGCTCTGGGAGCCGGTAGTTGTGAGTGGGTGCCTGAGGGTCCCGGGTGTGGATCGGGCAGCCCAGTGCCAGAGAGGGCACCGAGTGGGGAGAGAGCCAAAGGGCCTTCCCCAGGTAGTTAGGTTAGGGTAAGGAGCAGGTAAGCTCGGAGGCAACTGCAGTGGTGGAGGTGTGCAGGTGGGTAGACCCACTGGGAGAGGTACACGTCGCAGCCCAGAAATTGTACGAGGGCACCGGGAGATGAATCGGGGGGAGTGAGACCCCAAATTGAAGAGCACCACAGTTTGGCCAATGGGAATTGGTTTTTAGAACCCATAGTGTAAGAGGGCCAATGGTTTGGCCGGAGGAAGACCCCGGGTAGTGTAAAGTTGTTAAAGTCATTTAGGAAATAGTTAGGATTGATGAACCTGTCGCACCATACGCAGCCACTTACCTGTGGTGATGATGATGACTCCACACCTGTGTTTTCTTTGTTTTGTTGCAGGAGATGAATCGCTGTGTGGATTTGTGAGACGCATCACGACGTGGATGAGACATTGGGGTGATTCCATCTCTCCCTCCCTAGGAGGGACTGATGATGAATTGGTGATGGCAGATTTTGATGTGCAGTTGGAGATGGCAAATTTTGATGAGAGTTGAAAATGGCAAATTTGATTGGTTAGGAGGGAGAGAAGACGAATTTGGTTTATGGGAGGAACGGGGAAGACAGTAGGGATGTTTGTTGATTTGTAAAGTAGATGTTTATGGGTAGTGTTGTGTTTTGTGGATACAGTAAGGGGTAACGGAGGGGCCATGTAGGTTACCTGGTGGGGGGGGGGGGGGCGTACGATAGGAACGTACCTGTCTCACCTGGTTCCCATGTGCCCCCAGTGTGCATTACCTTATATTGCGTGCACTTTTGCGCCCTTACCACCTTACTCACTTGTTTCTTCTGTTGTCTCCCACCTCCGAGGATCTGGCTTTGGGGTAGAGAGAGAGGAGAGAGAGGTGCTGGCGACGCAGTTGTGGGCCTGCACTTTCGCTGTTCGCTGCCTGGATCGGTACACCATATGGACCGCAATGTTTGTGGCCACCCACAATGGACCGCAGTTCGTTTGCGGCCAAGCACCACCCGGGGATGGACCTATGGGTCAACGTGGCACCTATGCCATACAGGTGAACCACTTTTAGTTAAACACCAAGTGCACCACAAGAAGAGCAAGAGACACCTGCAGGGTTAGGGGTTGTCGAATTTATTTTTATTCCAATGAACAATGGTGACTGCACCGATTGGTGGTGGGGTGGTGCTTTTGATGCTGGGAAAGGGTGCTCTGCACGTTATTAAAGGGCCGTCGGCCACAGAGCACTCGTGGGTTGGTGTATCGATGTTGGCAAGCGCGCTCTCTCTATGCATAACATCTGCATGTGTTCCTCCAAAAACAGGTCCTGGATCGTAGTGTAAATAGCAGCGTAGTCTTGTAAATAATGCTCCCTACCGGCTGTATGTTTAGTTTGAGAATTCTTTCCGGATTCGGTTATCCTGTGGGTGTGTTTCTGTGAGGAGAAGGGTGCAACGTCGCAGGGGGACATATTTACTCATTTGTGAATATCTGTAAAACTGTCGCACTCAGGGTAGAGTTAATAGTAGAGGGAACTACATTGCGTGCCACACTAAAGTAGGTAAAAATTTATCGGGTCGGGACGCCCCGAGGGTAGAGAAGGGTGCAATGTTGCGAATATGGAATTTGGCCTCCATATCCGCTTGTAAATATTCCCCTATTTTCTCCAATACTCCCCAACTTTCCCCGATCCCCCATTCCCTAGTCCCATTGCATGTAAATAACAATCAGTAGAGCCGACCTTCCCCTTATTCCCCCATTGAATGTCGTGCCCAGGTCCACCGCACCACACGTAGCCAACTTTCGGACATCTTCCTAGTTATTCTTATTCTATGTCAGTTAAGGCCTCGTTTCCATTAATTATGACTCTTCGTTGCACCAGAATGTGATTATATGGCATCAGTAGTGAGTTTAGGACCTTTTCCATACCTCCTTCCATCTTCTTCCCCAACCAACTATGGCTGCAGCAACGGAGGGGATGGGGGCGGCGCGGCGGCGCGGGGGGGAGGATGCGTCCTCACACCGGCTCGATTAGCGCCATTGACCACGCGCTCCACGGGGTTACCACGGAGGGGCTGGCTGTCAGCTCCTCCTCAAGGGCGGAGCCTGGTAAACCCCCCCCCCCGCACCCAATAAGAAGGGCGGACCGATTCCATCTGGGCGGAGCTAACGAGCCGAGGGCGTGTCACTCCCCGCCGGATATACGCAGCCGCTTGCCGGACGTGACGTGAGATGCGCCTCAGCTTGGAGACTGGAGAGAGAAGCCACCGCCACCCCCAGCGCGACGATACCTCCCCGCATCTCTGGACCGGACCGAGTCGATTCTGCCTTGAGCCAAGAGTGCACCTTGAGCCATCGCGACCTGCCTTTCCTTTTCATCAACCCCCGTGTGAGTCAGCATTTTGTCCCGTGTGTCTGTCGTCTGTCCGGGGTTAATATAAGAGTGTGTCTAAGTGCCTGTCTTCCTGTAATATACCTCTAGCCCCTGTAATCTAACCTTTTTCCGTACGAATATACTTGAGAACTGAACCCCTGGTGTCGTATTGTGTCATTATAACCCAGCCGGGTGTCTTCTCTTTCCTATTGAGCCAGCATAGCGCGGCTCGTCAACGTCGAGTATAGTCGGGTAATTTGTGGTAATTTGTGCGGACACGACGGCCATTCCGCTCGGCCCACTTTAACATCAAAGTCGTGTCTGTAACAGTATAATACCTCAAGGAAAATGTTTTTGTAATATGAAGCTTTTGTTTAAAATATTATTTATATATATATGCTTTGTCCAGAATTATTTAATTATTAATTACAAGAAAAGAATAAAGGTTAGAAGGAGGGGGGTGCGTTCCCCCACCCTTGATTTCCCCCATCCCACCCCTCCCCTCCCCTTGTGTGTGTGGGGAAGGTGGGGGTGGGATGAGGGGGGATCAAGGGTGGGGGAACGCACGGGGGGTGGGGGATGATGGGTGTGGTCTGTGTGGGCGGGGTCTGTGTGGGCGGGGTCTGTGTGGGCGTGGTCTGTGTGGGCGTGGCTTATGATTTTTTTTTATTTTTTTTTTATCACGAATTAAATTAGTTAATCTGGGTGGGGTGAATAGAAATGTTGTTTAATGAATTATTAGCTTTGTTTTTTGTAATTCTTGCGAGTAAAATGAACCCAAGATTTCTTCTCCATTTAAATCATATAATTTGTAGGTCCAAGGGACTGTATCCATTACATCAATGATTTTAAATAATTCACGAGTCCATTTTTGTGTATAACCTTTCTCAAAATGGCTTTTCCATTTGTATATCCTTACAATATCACCAACTTTGAACTTGGGCTTTCTCAAATTAACCTCCTTTTCATATTCTAATTTTGTAAATGTTTCAGATGGCTTTGATTTTGTTGATGAATGAACTGTATTATTGTAATTATCTACAATATCCTGAATTAAATACACCCATTTTTGAGAACCGAGTTGTGTAAATTTTTTATATAATTTCTCTTTCAAAGTACGATTAAAACGCTCAATAACAACTGCCTTTCCTTCATTAAAGGTACTGTATAATTTAATACCCTTCCCCTTAAGAAATTTCATGAATATTTTGTTGTAGAACTCTGTTCCCTCATCGGTCCACAGTTTCTTTGGTTTTCTTTTATCCCGATCAAATATTCGCTTAAAGGCTAACATTAAAGTATCACCCCTTTTATTTTTTAAAGGGACAACCCAGGCAAATCTACTCCTCAAATCAATAACGGTTAAAGCATACCTGTATCCCCTGTCATTATTCAATTCAATTAAATCAGCGGACCATATGTGGTCGGTGTATTTAGAATAAACCTTCCTTCTTTTAAACTTTGTGATTATAGGTTTGTGTAATTCTTCAGCCAAAAGCTCCTCAGTCTTGATGACATCATTAGAGCCTAATAGTTTTTTGAGGAATAACCAAGACCAAGTTTCAATTTAGCATTTATCAAATTTCTCACAATAAACCTATCAACTTTCTCTCTCAACGTTGGATTTTGTATCAAAGACAAATTATACAACATTTCGCTGTCGGCTTTATGTTTTTCAGTCAACGTAGTGGTATCCCCATAAGCAATATCATGCTTCATACACACTTCATCAACCCTATTTGTAGGTTTAGACCAAGGTTTAGGATTGTTAGCCTCATCTAATCTTTTATCCAAGTTTGTTCCTGGACCACAGAAAGAATACCCTGGAAGGTGTAATTCCCCTGGAATTCCAGTTGTTGTAAATTTACTTCCTGACAGAAACTTTTGTATGTCTCCTCCTCTTTTAGGAGAGATGAATTGGCACTTTTTAGAGCCACACACTTGACATATTCCTTTTTGACAAACTCTATTATTTTTAGCTTTAACATAAGAGATATTTTTAGATTTAGTTTTCTTTTTACATTTGAGACAATAACTCATATTTATTTATCAGAAAAATTCCGACAGAGTATCAAAACCTTTTTGGTTTTCAACATATACATTTCAATCTTGATTTTTAAAACATAAAGAATCCTAAGGAATGCCTTCACTCTCTCCTCCATTTATTTACAAATAAAACTAACTAAAGTCAATTACACCGACATCATCAACCACATAATCTTTTCCTTCTTCTTCTTCTTTATCCCCACTTTCTCATTTAAATCTCCTCCCTGAAACTGAAGACATTGACGTCGTTATTCTTGAAAATAATATTTTCATTAGACTTCTCATTTCTTTATTTTCCTCCTCAGTGCGTTGAGTTTGATTTATTTGCTGTAATACCTTCAATCTTTTATTAATCTCACTGATTTCCATCTTTTTATATTTTTCCTCCCTCTCTCTTTGCTCCCTCTCCTCCTTCTCTCTTTTCTCCCTTTCCTCCTTCTCTCTTTTCTCCCTTTCCTCCCTCTCCTCCTCCTTTTTCTCCCTTTCCTCCTTCTCCTTTTTCTCTCTTTTCTCCCTTTCCTCCCTCTCCTCCTCCTTTTTCTCCCTTTCCTCCTTCTCCTTTTTCTCTCTTTCCTCCTTCTCTTCTTTAACTCCTTCCTCATTTATCTTAGCAATTTTTGATATCAATATTTTCACAGCATTCATTCTTTCTTTATTTTCCTCTTCGGTGAGTTGAGATTTATCTTCTTGCTGTAATACATCCACTCTTTTTTGAATCGCTCTGATTTCCATCTCCCTCTCCCCCCTCTCTCTTTGTTCCCTCTCCTCCTTCTCTCTTTTCTCTCTTTTCTCCTTCTCTTCTTCAACTCCTTCCTCATCCCTTGCTACCCTTGAGTTTAAACCCCAAAGAATATTATACATATACTCATCTGGATTTTGAGATATTCTTGTATCTATAATTATTTTTCTCATAATAGGATACCAATAAGATTTGTTGACGATTTCTAAAAGAGTTTTATATTTCATAACTTTGAGAAGTTCATTTTTATTTAATATTTTAAACAAGTCTCTATTTGTGGGTTTAACAATATCAGTATAAGGCCAGTTTTTTATGACAAAATTCCCATGTATATGCTCCAAATCATAAGGTATGTAATACCGAGCACCCTTTTCTTGTAGGTATCCTTGAATACAAAAATTATAATTCTCTTGTAGTCTTCTTCCTGCCATTTATGTATCAGAAATATATGTGAGATTAATATTATGACAGGTAATACCACCCCATCTTCCCACTACCAAATCGGTTTGTATTCCTCGGCTTTCTATCCTTATCTCATTACCTTCCTTCTTTGTCATGCGAACCATCGCTATACTATCATATATTTTTATTTTCTTAAAATCACGTATTTGTTGTTTACTAATTGTACTTCCACATAAATCCTTATCTTCACCAAGTGGATAATATTCTTCTTTACGAGACTGATTTAAATCATGTAGGTCTTCTATGTTTATTGAAAAAGACCAATTATACCCTAAATCAGGCATATCATACCCCCATTTATTAATTCGCATATTAACTAAATGTCCTTCTTTATAAAATTTAATTGTAAGCAGGTAGTTAAATTCAATGAGGAAAGGTGTATGGTCAGTATAACCAGGTGTTGTGGTTGTAAATTTTACTTGTTTCACAAAACGTGCTGTTTTCTTTAAAGATATATATTGTGATAAATCACTGAATCTAATCAAGTCATTCGCATCTGTAGGGTTTGGATAATTGATTAATTTATAAGTATTCTTCATATTAATATTTTTACTTACACTATATTTTTGTCGTTCAGCCTGTGCCTTTGTATAATAATTTGATAAATCAATATCCTGAGAGGATTTTCCAAAGATAGAACCATCTTTTCCAACATAGGTCATTTATATTAGATAAAAAATGATATCATAAAAATTTTCATTATTGTTGAGTTGAAATAATACATATAAACATAATTGACCACAACATTTAGAATTAATTTCTTGAACTTGAAATGTTTGATAAACACCATTCTGTAAGAATTGTATTACTTCAACAGGTGGTGGCATACCATAACTATCAAAATAATATTTATCCTGACTATTATGAATACAAACCCAATGAGAACCATTCTGTGTGTCTAAATTCATAATAATATTCTTTGTATTCTTATTTATATGTATTAATTCATCTCTCATACAAATAACCACATTATCAATTTTTAGTGTTTTACAATACTTAGCTAGTTCTATATTTGACGTTGTATTCTTTCCAAATTGTTTAAACCATTTATCCATTTATTTATGAGAAAGATACAATCCATTACCCCGTTTAGTTAGTTTAACACCCGCTTGAGCGATAGAGGAAAGCATATCTCCAACCAACAATCTAGCTTTATCAGGTAGACTTTCAAGTTTTTGAGCAAAATCTACAATTACACCACTTCCACTAATTTGTTTCTCCAACTCCTTGTTATGTCTTTCCAATTCTTTTTGAGCTTTTAGTTGTGCCTTCCTTTCGTTAGCAGTTTTTACCGCTGCTGAAATACCACCAGTCAATGCTCCCGCCGCACTTAAACCAGCAAATAAAGGAATTAGAAACGGGAGAAATCCTCCTCTTGACTCGTCTATTGAATATTTCTTTAACATAGGTTTCGTCATTTTAATTTTAAGTGATCCAACATCATTTAGTGTTTTTACTTGTGTGTGTGTGAGTAAAACATCAATTCTTACAGCTCCTTTTCTTTGAATTGTATTAACATTAATAATACAAGGCTTTTGATTTTGAATACAAGATGTTAATTTATTAAGATTGATTTGATTAACATATACCCCAACCATTTATTTATGAGAAAAAACCTATGTGATATTAATCATAACACCATTATCTGTATTAATCTGTAATTCTGTTTCCTCCAAAAGCAAACAATATGCATTAACCTCTTCACTCTCCCCTCTTTCAATGTATAGAGAAGTATCCACTCGATTAGACTTTATAGTTTCCTTTTGAGAACTCAGGTCAATTGCGTAGATTGTATAAAGTTTTTGAAACGCAACCATATCCAAAATAGGATCATTATTACCATTACTTTCACACACCTTTTGGTAGGACTTGTAGGCTTCCGCATAATCATTTTTTTCCCAATCAATTTCCAATCTATCTCGCGGATAAAATGTGCCATCAAGAGAAACCCGAAGTTGTTTCACCTTAGCATTATCACTCAGGGCATTATTCTTATTAGTACCGTCCTCTCCATCTGGTTTTTTAAAAATGAGCCAGAGGTATCGTGGCTTTCCTTGAAGAACACCCAAATTCCAAGTGTAGGTAGTGTGTTCCAGTTTAACGTGTTGACATCTTCTTTTAAGGTATGATACATTTAGCGGTTTCTTTGAGTTAAGTCTTCTATTTAACATCTCTTCCGTTTTAAGATTAGGAGTATATTCACTGATATACCAACACAAATCATTAATAACAAATTTATTATTTTCTCCAAAAGCATTTTCATCCCCAAAAAGCAATCTATTTACATTATCATTCCTTTGTAGTTGAAATCTAATTTTAAGCCCATACAAAACTTTATCATAATCACAAAATCCAAATATACCTTTCAGAGGTACTGCTACGGTAAAACTATTCTCAGCTTTTGCGTCATCATTATACATTGACTTCCTTTGACTATAACCAGGGTCTGCGTTTGTACCCGTTGACATATCAGGAATAAAACCTTCAACAGCTCCCTTACCCATTCTATCACTAAACGAATATAGTGTAAATTTCATCATTTCAGATGTAGCAGAGACATAATCAACCGCTTCTACCTCTTGTGTTCCAATATACAGGCGGACACTGTCAAACATTTTCCAGAAGAAATCATTTACGAGTGTAGCATTAGTATTATTCGCAGCCTTAGTGAATTTAAATTTACACAGCAAGAAACTATCAGCTATATTCAAGTAAGTTTGTTGATTATTTATTTCAAAACTTTTTGTTCCGTTTGAATTCCAGTCTGTTCCTGTTATAGCATTTACCTTAAAATAGTCTTCCTTTTTAGTGGAGTTTGAAATGATAATCGTATCATCCAAATCATAGATACTATCAATCGCTTCCATACTTGTATTTATATAGCATTAAAATTGTTGAAACCCTGACCCAAGTATTTTAATGATTTTTTGTCGTTCTTGTGAAGATAGTTGAGTTTTACCTTTTTTTATTTCTTTGATTGCTTGTAATTTATGAGACTCCTTTTGAGCATCTTTTATACTCTTTATAGCACCCGCAACGGAGCCCACGGCAGAAGCAGTTGAACCAATTAGGTCTTTATGTTTAAGGATGGTTGAACCAATACCCATTAGAGTATCAATTATCCCATCTCCTTTATTTCGAAATTGATGACCTACACCTCGTTGTCTCTTAGGTTTATAGTATCCTCTACCCACATACCTTGTATAGTCTGGTGAAAGGAACATGCCCTCCCCTGTAATTATTTTATATTTTCCCAACTCGTGTTTTCTCACAATAACCATTATTTATTTATTGAAAAACTTCACGTAGGTGAATTCTGATGGATATAATTTCATCATTAAAGGATATCATACGATTATCTTGGTCGGTTATCCTAAAATTTACTCTGTATATGGTTTTTCCTGACACAGGTAAATAGACAAGATTTTTTGGTTCCATATTAAATTTATAACCAATCGGGGTTGAGTATGCACTGAATGAAAATATTGTATTTGTTCTTATTCCATCGTTATAAGCACCATCAATCAAATCACAATGAATTAATACTGAATTTATACCGGAGGATATTTGGATAACATTATCACTGTAAAACGTCCCGTTATTTTCAATCTTTTTTGAAGAGAAACCCAATAGCTCTCTAAACGAATTTTCAATCGTGAAATCAACTTTATAATTATTTTTAAGTTTAATAGTTGATTTTGAAGTGTGTTTTTGAATATCTATTACAATATTTTTTGGTTCATCACCTTTTTCTTTCATAAGGCGAGAGACTTCTGAAGATATTTGAGAAATCTCGTAAGCTCCAGGTGAAACGGTTATAGTTTTATATCCACTTCCTGGATTATAACTAAACTTGTTGTTTTTCTCTGTGATATTAAACAAGGTATTATAAGTTTCCATCGACAATAAAGATGCCTCATATGAGGTAAGGGGGTCAAGTTGTAGTGGGTAAGGGAATGAAGCTGTGTAATCGCTCGTTGTGAAATTAAAACTAAGAATTGTGCTTCTCATCTTATTTAATATCTAATAAAATATCTTTGTATTGACATTTATTAATTATTTTCATATTCATCAACTGATCTAAAATGGCTGAGGATTCATTAAAACAATTGTTGTTTCCAGCCTTCTTACTACCTAACAACAATAATAGCCTATTAACTAATTGTGATGGGTCATTTGGAAGAAAACTAACACCCGAACCAAGCTTACTTAAAGCATCAATAATATGTTTCTCCTTCTCATTCTTCTTACTTTTACCAGCAACAGAAACTCCATAATCAAGTGCATTTAACAACTCAATATATACCCTATCTTCCTCTCTTTCCATATCAAGTGGTTCCTCAAAATATTTTGAACCGCTGAATCCGGGGTTTGTTAGAAGAAACATTAATCTTGGAGTTAATTTAACATTTGGTTGAGTAGAACTCAAGAACATCAATTCATCATTAAATATCAATACCTTTTCTTCCACAAGATGAAACACTGCTGGTTCTTCTGTTGGAATGAGACCTGCTCTGGTTTTTGAACCCGCCGAATATTCATTGTTTTGAAGAGCTTCCACAACATAATTAGGGGGTTGATTTACCTCCTCAAGTTTCCGAAATAATCCCTCGTCATCATATTCTAATTCACCAAGTTCTTGTTTTGTTATCTGACTAAAATCTTTGAGCATTTGAAGTTTTTTCGGAGTAAATTCTACTGTGGGAACTGTAGGTGAGTGTTGAGTTTTCAAAAGTGGTTTAAAGAATTTCTCTTGTTTTCTTTCAAAGGCTTCTTCACCAGTTAGTTTCTGTCTCCGTTTCTTCTTTATCTCTTCCTGTTGTTTAACAACTTTTGAAACTAATTGTTGATGTTCCTTAAACTTTCTTTCTCTTTCTTCAGTATTCATTTTCTGTATTTATTTATTGAAAAATATCATTTAGTATCTCATCTTGTTTCACAACAATATATTTATATTTTCCAATCGTGTGTTTCATATAATTTTCAAATTCTTTTTTACTACATAACGTCGAGCAATTATCTCTCCAAAAATTATTTACATCTATTGAATTTAACTTAAATAAAATAAAAGTATTGGCATTGTTTCTTATTGAGCGTCGAGGGAGTTGAAAATATGATTGACTAAGATATATACAATTACAAGAAGAATGTCTCCCTCTTGTATAGTAGCTATCCATTACTGTTTGGTTTCTCTCATTAACACAATCATCAAAGATGACGAGGTTCTTTTTTGATTTATCTAAATCTTGAGGTGAAGGTATATCATCCGTATTATCACTGAGAATACAAGTTATGGGTTTCGATTTTGATTTCTGTGTATCACAAAATAATTGTATTATATCTTCAATATTATAATCATTCAGTTTGTTTTGAAGTTTAAATAAACCGATAATGTCTTCCTTTTTAAGACCTGCATTAAAACCCTGTGAGAGTAGTTGATACTCGGGTTGAAAACTTGACTTTGTAAAAATTATTAAATTATCATAATCTAAAAAATTAGGACCAAGGAGCATCTTTAAAAGTAAACAGGTTTTCCCACATCCGCTTGAACCAACTATTAGACATCTCAATGAATTTGGAATGTTTTTATGGTTATTAAATTTTATCTTATTTTCCCAAACGGGTAAAAAATCATTCATTTATATATTTGGAAAACAAGTCATCCAACTTTTTTTGAGCTATTTTAGAAACTCTATATTTTATCCTGAGTTCTGGTTTAATTTCAAAATAATTCATTATTTTATTTATGTAGTATCTTGTATTAACATTTCCATTAAAATTATTTTGAATAATAAATATCATTAAACCCTTATACATTTCCTCAATACAAAGAGTCTCTTTCCTTGTAAGAAATGGTGTATTATCACCATAATGCTTAACATTCATCTCTCTTATTAATCTTGTAAAGTAATTCATTTTTGGTTCTAATTTAAAAGAGTTATATGTTTTTTTATATTTCTTATTATCATTAATTAGAATATAATCACAGAATAAACATTGTTTATATGAATCCTCATCATTAAGCCCTATTCTATCACAAGCCGGACAATTCTCTAATTTATCATATGGAGAGTCTGGAAATTCTAAATATCCTTCAGAACTTATCATATTTATATAGTAAATTTTTACTTAAACTAAACGCAAGTTTATTCATTAATAAATACAATGTTTCACAACACAAAAGACCAATTTCAATCTATTACCGAAGGTTCTATTGATTGTGTCAAAGATGTAAAGTTGAACAAAGATAAATATGGTAATTTTTGGGT
Source organism: Myxine glutinosa (assembly GCF_964187855.1). NCBI lineage: Eukaryota > Metazoa > Chordata > Myxini > Myxiniformes > Myxinidae > Myxine > Myxine glutinosa. The sequence continues at coordinate 159,119 of NW_027616526.1, forward strand.
TTATCCCGAATTAAATGATAATATTAGTCCATCAATTATGTTTAAAGGCCGCGGATTTTCTATTCCAGCTAAAAAATCGATAAAAGTCCATTTGGATCATGTCTCCCCCCTTCTAATGGCTATTTATGAAAAGATTGGTGAAAAATTGGACACCACTTCTTTGGAACTTAATGATAAGACCATCAACTCAAGTAAAGGAGATGTATGTATATTTTTTAATAAAACAGATATTGATGTTAATAATAAAATCATAACCAGGGAGATGACATTTAGGTCAATTATAATTAAAGATTATTTGAAGATAACTTTTAATGTAAAAAATATTATTATCCAAAAGGATATTGAAAGAAAAATTATTGGGCTCGATGGAAATGTAATTTAGTTTAAGTAAAGTTTTCATATATAAATGGTGCGAACAATCCAAGACACAATTGAATCTCTTAGCGGAGTTCTTTGTAATCATGGAAAAACTGACTCCCTACTTGATTACCGCATTGAAGATGAATCAATAGATTCGTTTAGTTGGAATAATGGTAGAATTAAATTTAGGATGAGGAATAATAAATTAATCAGTGTTGATTCAATAATTTATTGATCAGCTTTAAAAGGTTTATGATTTGCTTGAAGATGAAGAAAAAGAATATAGTGAAACAACATTCTATAAAAAATTTGCTCCCGAGTTTTATAGAGGAGATATTGAGAATGCTGTTGATTTTGAAAAAATACTCCCATATGTTAACTTGAATACTATGAAAATTTGTTGTGATTTTGAGGGTGAAATGAAAATAGATTATCTTTGCAAAAGACATAATGGAAGAAGAGTTATCTTTGGGTTTAAATTATTAAGTGTTTTTAAAAAATATGACTCTGAAGAAGAATGCCCATCAATAATTGAAGATTCATCTGACTCAGAGGATTCATCTAACTCTGAAGATTCGGATGACTCTGAAGATTCGGATGACTCTGAAGATTCTGATCATAATCGAGATGGAATGCCACCAAGATATACTAAGCTTGATAATGATCTTTTTAAATTAACAATGGAAATATTAAATCCAGATCAATTAACAGTTCTTAATGAAAAAATAAATAAACTAATTTTGGATACAATAAACTCTTTGTTGCCCTATAAATATGAGTCAATACAGCAGTGAAGATTTTACTATTTCATTGAACTTGGATGATGGTGATGATAGTATTTCATTGAACACAGATGATAGTTATGATACTAATAGTTTGTGCTCAAATGATAGTTATGAGAGTAGCTTTATTGATGACTCTGAGTATGATTCTGATAGCTTATACTCAAATGATGAATATGAGTCAAGCTTTATTGATGATGACACAACGAGTGATTTCTCAAGCTTCCTTGAATCTCAAAGTTCTGAGTCAGATTAAAAGTTGGCTTGGTGCCAAATGTGCGTGGCTTTAAGGAAAGATTCATAGTTAAATGAGTGTTAAAATCTCACAAGATTGTTCACCTATAAATATGGTTTATTGTGATACTTGCGAGAAGGAAGTAAAATATTATAAACAACATATTCTCACCGCAAAACATACATACAACATTCTAAATCAATTATCACCATTTCCTAAGAACAAAAAAAATTGTATTCACTGTAATAGAGATATCCTAAAGAAGGGGTTCAAAGCCCATCTTAAAACAAACAAACACTTGTCAAATTTAATCACTATTAAAAATACTGATGGAGCATTCAAAGGACATATCAGGATTCGAATCTTTAAATTCAAATCTCCTACACCAGAGTCTATAGTTGAAGCTGTAGAAATAGTTAAACCTGCTGTTCAAACGTTGATTGAAAAAACACTAAAAGAAATGAAACCACTTAAATTTTATATGGGAATAAAATTTGAAATGACAAGGGATACAGGAGAAATATTTAAACCATACATGAGAACAGAGCCACACTTTATTTCTTCATATCAAGATTTTAAAACATCAGGAGTCTATGGTGAACTTATTAAACAAGAGGAAAGTGTGGGTAATTCACTCGTAGGAAGTGGATTCACTATAGGAGAAATTATTTACATAGACATTCATATTCTTAAATCAGATCCTCTAAAAGCTTCTTCTTACATTGATTTACCCAGTGTTATCAAAAATAGAAAAGCAGTTATCAATATCAAAAATAAAGACAATAAATGTTTTCTCTGGTCTATTTTAGCACACTTACATCCTCCACATTTTCATGATGAAAGAGTATCTCATTATAAAAAATATGAGAATACATTAAATATGAAAGATCTAAAGTTTCCAATGACTTTAAATGATATTCCTAAATTTGAAAAGATGAATAATTTATCAGTTAATGTTTATGGTCTAACAGAAACAAACAACATTCAGGTTTTAAAGCTTTCTGGCAATTGTAAACAAACTCATATTAATCTTCTATATTTTAATTCAGACGAAAATTCACATTATACATACATTAAAAATATTGCTAAATTAATAAAACCACAAGTCTGTAAGAGAACAAATAAAATATATATTTGTTTGCGTTGTCTTAACTTCTTCAATTCACAAGAAAGATTAGATAAACATTCAAATTATTGTGGCGAACATAAATCAACGGTAATCAACATGCCTAAAGAAGGCTCAAAGATCACATTCAAAGATGAAAAGAAAAAGATTAAACATCCATTTGTTATATATGCTGATTTTGAAAGTATTTTAGAAAAAATTGATACTGCTTCTCCAGATCCAAAAGAATCATACACAAATAAATATCAAAAACATACTCCTTGCGGTTTTTGTTATTATATCAAATCATCCGTTGGTGATAAATATAACAAGTTAGAGATGTATAGAGGCTCAAATACCCCAGAGGAGTTTGTGAAACGACTAGAAAAAGACTGTGTTCGATTAACCAAGATAATGAGAGAAACCAATAAACCAATGTCCTTGACGAGTAAAGAAAAAAGAGAATTTAGACAACCAAAGGCTGCCTGTCATATTTGTGAGGAAAAAATTGGTGAAGGTCTAAAGGTTAGAGATCATTGTCATCTCACTGGTAAATATAGAGGTCCGGCTCATCAAAGTTGTAATATTAATTATCAACTCCCCTCTTTCATTCCTGTCTTTCTTCATAACAACGCCCATTATGATACACATCTATTTATCAAGGAACTCTCAAAGACTTCTGGAAGTATCTCAGCAATTCCAAACACGGATCAGAAATACATTTCATTCACAAAAACAATTCACACATCTCCTATTACTCATATCAGATTTCTTGATACATTTAAATTCATGGCAAGTCCATTGGTTAACTTGGTTCAAAATCTAAAAGAGTTTCCATGTCTTTCAGAGTATTTTTTAGATAAAGATTTTCTAACACAAAAGGGAATTTACCCCTATGACTATATGGACTCATTTGAGAGATTCAATGAAACACAACTTCCTTCAAAAGAAAATTTCTATAACAAATTAAACAACAGTAATATATCTGATAAAGATTATGTACACGCACAAAATGTTTGGGAAAAATATAACATCAAGAATCTTGGCGAGTATCACGATTTGTATCTCAAAACTGATGTGCTTTTATTGGCCGATGTATTTGAAGCCTTTAGATCTGTTTGTCGCACTGGATATGGATTGGATCCTGCTCACTACTACACAGCACCTGGATTGGCCTGGAGTGCGATGTTGAAAATGACAAAACAAGATTTGGATTTGATAACCGATGTTGATATGCTTTTGATGATTGAAAAGGCAAAGAGAGGAGGAATTTCACAAGTCTGTTCAAAGAGATACGCAAAAGCAAATAACAAATATCTTCCAAATTATGAATCAACGAAAGAGAGTTCTTACTTGATGTACTATGACGCAAACAACCTGTATGGCTGGGCAATGTCTCAGGCTCTTCCTTATGGAAAACTTAGATGGGTAAAGGAAAAAGACTACAAAAACGTTTTACAAGATGTATGTATCTCAACACAAAAAGAATTGGATGATTCAAAGGTTGGTTATTATTTTGAAATTGATTTAAAATATCCAGAGGAACTCCATAACCTACACAAAGATCTCCCATTTGCTTGTGAGAAAGAAAGTCCAAAGAAGGAGTGGTTAAGTGATTATCAGCGATCATTTAATATAGGTGAATCAACAGAAAAATTACTTACTACATTATATAACAAGAAAAATTATGTTCTACACCAAAGAAATTTGCGACAATATTTATCAAAAGGTCTAAGAGTAGAGAAGATCCATAGGGTTCTAAAGTTCAATCAAAGTCATTGGTTAAGGGGGTACATTGATTTCAATACACAAAGAAGAACAGAGTCAAAAACCGATTTTGAGAAAGACTTTTATAAATTGATGAATAATGCGGTCTTTGGTAAGACCATGGAGAATGTGAGGAAAAGACAAAATATCAGACTATCAACATCTTGGGAACAAGCATCAAAATTAATTAATAGACCGAGTTTTACTAGAGCTGAGGTCTTTACTGAGAACTTTTGTGCGATCCATTTGGTTAAAGAGAGTATTGAAATGAACAAACCTATTTATATTGGAACAACAATTCTTGATTTATCAAAGTCATTAATGTATGATTACTTTTATAATAACTTGAGGAAGAAATATCAAAATGATGTTAATCTACTTTATATGGATACAGATAGTTTTATTTTGCAAATTAATACTGATGATGTTTATTCAGACATGAAAAAGGACATTAATATCTATGACACTAGTAATTACAGCCCAGAGAGTGAGTTGTTCTCCTCCAAAAATAAAAAGGTGATTGGAAAGTTTAAGGATGAATTAGGAGGAAATGTCATGAGTGAATTTGTGGGATTGAGGTCTAAGGCTTATGCTTATAAATATATTGTGAATAACGTTGAAAAAACTGATAAGAAGTTAAAAGGCATAAAGAAAAATGTCATAAAAGAAACAATAAACTTTAAGGATTATTATAACTGTTTAACAACAAAGAAAGAAGAGTTTAGAAAGATTAATGGAATAAGAAGTTATAAACATCAATTATATTCAGAAGAGATGAATAAGAAAGCATTGGGGGCTTTTGATGATAAGAGGTTTATTTTAGAAAATGGAATTGATAGTCTCCCTTATGGATATATAAGTATATAAGTGATAAGATATACATAAGTGATAAGTTAATGGGGTTAGGGATTTTAAGGGCTACCGCCTCCTTTTTTACTATTATATAAATGATAGAACCAAGTACCAACCAGACTAAAGAGTGGAGGTGTAATCAACCTTGGTATATAAATGGAAAACATAATGAATGTGAAAAATATCAAATAGGTATAATTGAAAAGGCAACTGGTAAAAAAGTTCACAAAACAAATAAGAGAATTAATTTAAATACCGGTGAATTGGGTAAAAAAGATGGAAATATTTTTGAGTGGACGGAAAACTTTGATGGTTGTCAGGAAAATATATACTTTAATTTAAAAATGGTATGTGGCACTGGAGGCGCTCAAACAAGAACATTGAGGGAGGTTTACCATTTTATCTTAGCTCAGTTAAAATATCTTAATAAAGAACCAAACTCAAACATATTTTTTGTTAATGTATTAGACGGTGAGGAGAGTTGTAGGAGAATTAAATTATTTCCCACGCATGAACAAATATTTGTAGGGTCGATGTTTGAGTGGGTTATATTCACCAGAGTAAAAGGTTAAAAGGTCCATAAGGTCAGAAGGATCCCACAACTTTCCAGTTGGGACTTGTGTGTATGTGTGAATCCCATCCCTAGCTCAATTAAAATATATTCATTATGTATTAGCCCAAGTAGATTAATTGACTCATGGTCCAAAAGGATCACAGGTTCACACTAGAGATCTGTGAACCCCTATCCCTCACACATACACATAAGTTAAACCCCAACTAAAGTTGGGGTTAAACTTTTGTGTATGTGTGAGTCATAATAATATACAACCCCCAACCCAATCCCATCCCTAGCTTAATTAAAATATATTCATTATGTATTAGCCCAAGTAGATTAATTGACTCATGATTCATAAGGTCAAAAGGCCCATAGAGTCTTTTGGATTAATAGGGGTGTTTTCCCAAATAGGGGTAAACGACATTAGATAGGGATTTCCCATGTTAAACGGGCTGTCCCAGAAGCAACATTATTACCCTACTGCCGGGGTTTGAACCTCCAACCTCCCAGACGATTGGTCTAACAATTACACCACGAGTCTGGCTTTGTAAATGGAATTCAGTTTTAATGCAAATTAAAATTTCGACGCAATTCAGTTTAATGCTTTAACAGTTTTAATGTTCTTCCACGAGCCTCGATCTTGTATACAAAATAAATAAATAATAATAAGAAGAAATAAAAAATGCAATTCATTGCTAAAATAAACCCGAGGTTACACAGAGATTCTAACATCCGGGCACCTTCACACAACTGCCTGCTTTTGTCAAAATAAACTGTCGGAGCTTTCACGCTTCCAAGTAACGAAGACAAATGAAGAGCTATTGATGCAAACGCATTGAATAAATGTGAAAATGCCTCATATTGTCTGCACCAGTCTGCTTTAACACAATGATCACTGAAGGTAGCAGTGCCAGCCCAAAGTCACCACCGGGCTCACCGAGCTGCTGCCAAGATGAACACATCTGTAAGTCCCAGGCGGCGACAATAGGTGGCCGTCTGTGGGCTGGGTACAGGAACAGGTGGCTTAACCTTCCCCCCTACAATATTCTTCGGGGAGTAGAATGGAACCGTGGGTGAGAAACTGGTTGGAACAGCAAGATCACCGCTCAGGAGGTCACGAACACGGGACAGGTCATCAGCACAAAGCTTCACAACGCTATGGGCGACAGAAAGCACCATCATCACCACCAAAACAATTTCAGATAACAGAAATTATCTTGTGAACCAAAACAAAATATTGCTACTGATGTGTCTCAGGTGTAATTGGTTTTTAGTTTATACTAGTTATTTCCATAGTACATGTTCAGCATAAGTGTACGTAACATGTGTATGCCAGGCAGTGTCAAATTTGTTTTTCTTAAGTTTCCTTCACCTTCCCTCCCAGACAGCTCATATCTACAAAACGATATACCCACCTTTGTGTTTATGTGGATTTCCCCATTGTGAGGTGTTGGTATGTTTTCCTTAAATAAATAATGGCAGTGCAAGATTCCACATGGCCTGGACACAGTGAAAAACTGGTATTTGTGGCGCAAGGCAGCCACCCGGATAGAGGCACCGAGAACCATGTACGTCCCCGTAGCAGGTGTACGTCCCCGTAGCAGGCATGGGCCCTGATCATAGAGCACCACAACTGGGACGACCCGATGGCTACAATACTGGTGTCAGCGAGATATGGACCGAAAGTATGAGAAATCGCACCTCAGGAGAAATTGCTGAGCGCGATTGGCACTACAAATTAATTGCGATGAGCGATCAAAGTGGCTCGAACCAGGGGGCCCACTGGACTGATGCCACTATAGCCTCGGCCAAAATGCAAGCAGAGGGGTCGTTATCGAGTGCTGTGGTGTTGCCCCCACTACCCAGTAGCCCCATAGACTCCAATAGCTATCCCGGTGCCTCCAACTGAATCAGCAGTGGGGGGTAACAGGCCGGCATTACTGCAGCAGCAGGGCGATAGCCAGGAAGTGATGGCCAATGTTAACAGCTGATGGCTGCCATGGAAGCAGCCCAAGTCGAGAGGACGGAAGAAATCAAGGCCAACCATGAGGAATGGCGGAAGCCTGGCAGATGTGCGTAGTTCATAGCAAGGACTGACAGATTAGGAATAGCATCGGAACGGGAGTTAGAGGGAAAGAAAAGAATGGGAGCGCCAGTTGGGGATCTAGTAGCCAGAGCCAGGAGGTCAAGAGGAGAGTTAGAACAGGCCATGGCAGATGAGGTCAGTGGACGTACTTAGGTGGAGATGTCTGCGGCATGTGCGACTCTGCACGTGCAGGGATCCATGCCGGAGAAACATGATTGCGGGCGGCATCCGGCAATGGACACCAGGTATGTGGATAAATGGTGTGAATGGGGAACAGGGGTCCAGATAACATGAGTTTGGACAGGGACGCTTCCCAAGGTGCATGTAGATGTGAAGGAGCCCAGCACATGAACTACCCGAAGCCGCAGCGAAGGTCTGTGTGGTCCATTGAATGGCCGGTTTACAAACTATGCTTTTCGGTGCACATCGACCTTTCTTGCCGAGAGATTGAAACCACATGGCCTGTGCATACTGGGCCAGGTGTTGCAGAGGGAAAGTGTGCATGTGCATGTACGTGGTGAGCGACAAATGTGGGGCACCTGTGCAAGGTGAAAAAAATGGAGGAACGCAGATGGGAGAGCCACCTCTGGCGACAGACTGTATAGCAGCAGTTTTAGAGTGGCTTCTCGAGGGATTAACAAGCACAGCTCCAGCTCAGGGTGAGCCGAGGGCCGCATGTGGGAGTATGCATGCCCCTGGAGTGTAGTTGGAATTTAACTTGCATGCTCACTCCATGGTTTATGGAAAGCTTAGAGTACAAAAAGGAAATGGCACCATGTTAGCCCCAGTAAGCCTTGGAGAGAAGGATGGGGCTGAAAGGTAAATCGGAGAAAGGGACGGATCCCCCACGAGCCCTGCAGAAATGGAGGGGGAAGCGAAAAGATAAATTTGCATGGTCCCCCCATGAGTATTGGCAAGAAGGTGGAGGAACCATAACTGTCAGGGATGGGCCACGTAGGGACCCCTAGGTGAGTGCACGGCAGCCCGTGCAACGTGCATGGAGGACCATGCAGAGAGCATAGCGAAAGTGGGCATGGTGACCGCAAGGCATGGGGTCCCGTAGCAAGGGCGTTGGGCGTGGAGGCCGAGGACGAGTTCTCTCAGGATTTAGATGACGACACAAATCGACGGGGTTTCAAATAATTAGCCCATTGCCCTTGCAGCAGAAAACTGGGGTTTCCAATCACTTCTGTGTCTGCCTGTGAACATATGTGTGTGGCTGTCCATCTGTCTGTCCAGGCCATAACGTTTTTACCATTTTTTGGTAAAAAAAAGAAAAAAAAGAAGCTTTTATCAAATTGTCACCAGTGTTATTATGAGAAAAAGCGTTACGCCTAGGTCCCCCGTCGGTGAAGTGATGTGAGTTGACAAAGTTTAAGACGCAGAAAACATGCTATGATATGATATTTCGCTCACAAGGTTCAGACCTACATGGAGGTGGCTATATTGGATTTTGACGTGGCCACCCAATTTTCAATAGCCTTCTTCCTTATGCCTAGATGCACCCACACACCAGATTAGAAGTTGGTACTTCGCTTATTTTTCAAGATATTCTGCTCACAAGGTTCAGACATACATGGCGGTGGCCATATTTGATTTTGACGTGGCGACCCAATTTTCAATAGCGTTCTTCCTTGCGCCTAGATACACCCAAACACCAGATTAGAAGTTGGTGCTTTGCTTATTTTTCAAGGTATTACGCTCACAAGGTTCAGACATATATATGGTGGCGGCCATCTTGGATTTTGACGTGGCGACCCAATTTACAATAGCATTCTTCCTCATGCCGAGATACACCCACACACCAAATTAGAAGTTGGTACTTCGCTTATTTTTCAAGATATTCATCTCACAAGGTTCAGACATACATGGCGGTGGCCATCTTGGATTTTGACGTGGCGACCCAATAGATACACCCACACACCAGATTAGACGTTGGTACTTCACTTATTGTTCGAGATATTTCGCTCACAAGTTTCAGACATATATATGGTGGCGGCCATCTTGGATTTTGACGTGGCGACCCAATTTTCAATCGCGTTTTTTTTCTTTGTATACAGGATCGAGGCTCGTGAAAGAGCTAACATTAATCACACAAAAAAATCAAACAGACACATGAAACATATAATAAAGGGAGCGGGAGACAAGATGGGGAGAGAGGGGGAAGCACACAAACACTACATTTGAGAGCAGGGACATCGAGAGATCTGTGTGAGGGAGAGGGCTTGGGGGGAGGAGGTGTGGGAAGGGGGGGCGTTCGTCCTTATGCAGAGATACACCCACACCCCAGATTAGAAGTTGGTACTTCGCTTATTTTTCAAGATATTCATCTCACAAGGTTCAGACATACATGGCGGCGACCATCTTGGATTTTGACGTGGCGACCCAATTTTCAATCGCGTTCTTCCTTATGCCTAGATACACCCACGCACCAGATTAGAAGTTGGTACTTCGCTTATTTTTCAAGATATGCAGGTTACAAGGTTCAGACATACATGGCATCAGACTTACATGGCGGTGGCCATCTTGGATTTTGACCTGGCGACCCAATTTTAAACAGCGCTCTTGCGTGTGCCTAGATACACCCACACACCAGATTAGAAGTTGGTACTTCGCTTATTTTTCAAGATATTTCACTCACAAGGTTCAGACATATATATGGTGGCGGCCATCTTGGATTTTGACGTGGCGACCCAATTTTCAATAGCGTTCTTCCTTTTGCCGAGATAGACCCACACACCAAATTAGAAGTTGGTACTTCGCTTATTTTTCAAGATATTCATCTCACAAGGTTCAGACATACATGGCTGGGCCATCTTGGATTTTGACGTGGCGACCCAATTTTCAATAGCGTTCTTCCTTATGCCTAGATACACCCAAACAACAGATTAGGAGTTGGTACTTCGCTTATTTTTCAAGATATGCAGGTTACAAGGTTCAGACATACATGGCGGCGGCCATCTTGGATTTTGACGTGGCGACCCAATTTTAAACAGCGTTCTTGCTTGTGCCTAGATACCCCCCCCCTCCCCCCCAATTAGAAGTTGGTACTTCGCTTATTTTTCAAAATATTTCACTCACAAGGTTCAGACATATATATGGTGGCGGCCATCTTGGATTTTGACGTGGAGACCCAATTTTCAATAGCGTTCTTCCTTATGCCGAGATACACCCACACACCAAATTAGACGTTGGTACTTTGCTTATTTTTCAAGATATTCATCTCACAATGTTCAGACATACATGGCGGCGGCCATCTTGGATTTTGACGTGGCAACCCAATTTTCAATAGCGTTCTTCCTTATGCCTAGATACATCCACACACCAGATTAGAAGTTGGTACTTCGCTTATTTTTCAAGATATGCAGGTTACAAGGTTCAGACATACATGGCGGTGGCCATCTTGGATTTTGAAGTGGGTTGCACCCACACACCAAATTCGAATGCGGTCCATCGCTTACGCACGCACGCACACACGCCCGCCCGCACGGATGGACGGACGGACACACGGACGGAGGGGAAAGCGATAGTCCCCCTTTCGCTCCGCTGAGCGACGGGGGACAATATGGAGAAGACAAATAAATAATTTAGTCAAAAGGTCAGCATCACATAAAATTGCCAATATTCATCCAATTGACCTGAAATTGTAATAATTTCACATGATTGGTTCACGAATCAAAAGCTAGAAGCAGATTGTTCTTTTTTAGATGAAAAGGTCAAAAGTCAAGGCTGCATAAAAATCGTCAGTTTATTTTATTTTTAGCCGTTTTCGTTTTGTTTAGTATACGAAGAAAGAAGAAGAAGCATAAATACAAAGCGCATGCGGATGGGCTTTGTATTTTTCCGATGATTTATACTTTCATTTTTAATTGGTTGACAGGATACAGTAGATGCCTTCCTCTTCTCATCCTGACAAGATTATGAATGGGTGAGGAGTTGATAAGGTGAATGTGAATGAGGTACGTGGACCTAAAATGTTTAGGAATAAATATTGGACGAATGGTGTACGTATTGAGTTGGATCTTGGAGACGGCGTGAAGCTGGAAAGTGTGAAAACATTTTGCTACCTAGGAGACATGCTGAATGGAGAAGGTGGATCATACTGAGTGGAAGTTTCGGGAACTGAGTGGCGTGCTGACGAGGAGGGGAGTGTCGTTGAAGCTGAAGGGAAAGGTGTATGCTGCATGTGTGAGAAGTGTTATGATTTATGGGAGCGAGACATGGGTAACGAAGGCTGGAAAGGGTGGAAATGCGAATGGTTCGACGGATGTGCGGAGTATCGTTGAGAGAGAGGAAGACAAATGATGAATTGCGAAAGATGATGGGAATAGAGCCTGTGATGGATGCTGTGAAGAGGATCAGGTTGAGATGGTTTGGTCATGTGTTGAGGAAGGATGAAAGTGACTGGTTGAGAAGAGTGATGGAAATGAATGTAGAAGGAAGTAGAGGACGGGGAAGACTGAGAAAGACTGGCTAAACATGGTTGATGAAGAAATGCGGGCAAGGGGGTTAACAAGGAGAGATGCAGAAAATAGGGCAAGATGGAGAAGATCGTCATGGGGACCGCAAGGCTAACGCCCGCTCTAGCAGGGAAAATGGCCTTTAAAATGCATGTTGTTGTTGTTGATGGTGTAAATAGGGTGTGAATCATGAAGAAGAAGCACACCGCTGTGGAGAGGGAATCCCCATTTAAAATGGGTGGAGGGGATTCAGCTGGTTTGAAACGTGGATGCTGTTCCGTTATTGGTGCTGGAATAAGTAAAGTTTTGTTTATTGGGTGCAATAATTCGTTGACAGGCTGGGGGTGTGGCTCATTGAGTGTAGGTATTTGGGGAGGGGCATCTTGGGTGCTCAGTGTGCACTGGGTCCAGAGGGGCGACCCAGAAATTTGTGAAGTGGGCCCAAACACCGAAGAGAGCGCTGGAGGTGCCACGGGCTAGAAAGGGAACTTGCGAGAGCCAGAGAGAACTCTCCAGAACTCGGAGTGGAGCAGGTAGCTCGGAAATGGCCCCAGCAGCCCAGGGATGACACATTTGGGAAGCAGGCAGAAGCCTGCAGAGAGAGCCATAAGAGAGATATTGTGCTTTGGCAAAGAAAATAAAATTTTAGAGCCAGGCACGCACGCACTTGTTAGGGCACCAGCACGTGGGATGGCGGCTCAATTGGTTACATAGAACCACAGTAAAGTGGGTTTAAAGTAAAATGAAAAAGTGTTTTTGCAAAAGTTACGTCAGTTGGAGATGCTTCCCCTTCGTATCATTGTAAATGTTAGACTACCATTTGGACTACCAAGCCACCGAGACAAACTGAGTGGGCAATTTTTTTTTGTGATGACCCATTGCATTCCAAATTGTTAGTGCAGGGCTCGCTCCGCTAGCGATCCAGGTAAGGCCATGCCACTTCATCATGTTATAGTCACGACACGTGCCTTGATCTTCTCTTGGAAGATAGATTAGTTTGACGGAATTAGCGGGCCCAGGAGGGATATATTAGCCAAGAGCGGTTTAGAGAGGATGGAGTTCGAGATAGGATAGAGGGAATAGCTGGGCAGCTCGGGTAGAGTAGGTTGGGGCATAAGCCAGCCATCCTATCTGCTGCAATCACATGATCTTACCATCACGTCATTCATCTGCCGGTTCACGACATCTACTGGCCACTCACTTGACTTGCCACTTCAACAACACTACCTTCCTGTAAGCCATGCCATCTGCCAGGTCGTGCTGCTCACCTGCTGTGGCACCTGCTGCCACTTATCTGCTGCATCATTTTGCTGGGCCTTAAAAGCCAGAAGACAAAACTCGTTTCAAGGCCAAATGCCTTTTATTTCTTGTTGAGCCACAAGTGCCGTTTGCTTGCTCGTGTTGGGCTACATGGGCGAAAGACACCACCAGTAGAAAAATCACATGGGCCCTTGCTAATCCTCAAGTTATGGAGAGGCTGCTTGGGCCAGGGACAGGCCTTGTTGTCAGTCACCAAGGACACTTGAAGTGCCGGACAAAAGACCTCAATAGACAGCGCCAGGGTGTGTAGTTATCTCCGTAGTATAGTTTAGTCATCTCTGCAGTGAATGTAACAGAATAAGTGTGAAGTGAAGTCAAGTGTCACAAAAGTATTACTTTTGTATATTTTTGTTTGACTCTATTTTGGCAACTATGGAAATGAAGGTTTCTTTGAATTGAATTGAAAACTAATTCATCGTGATATTAGATATTCAGTGTTTTATGTGATATATAGATGATGTCCACCCTCCCTAATGTGTGAGTCCCAAAAAAAAAAAACTGCAATCATTTTGAGCCTGTTTTATGTTGTTTTAAGCGAAAGACCAGGCCTTTAGGCACAGGTTTGGATGGGAGAAGTCAGCTCGACAGCTGTAGCCGTTGTTGTGCACCAGACCACCAGGGTGAAAGGTCAGGATGGGGCATCATGCCCCCATGGCCCAATGATGAACGAAAGGGGAGGGGAGGGATGCAACAAGTCATGGGTGACGGAGGCCGGAGCTATAAAGGTGGGTGCGCCGAGAGGCAGCAGAGCAGAAGCCTGGATTCAATTGCGTAATTCGCTTGAGCTGCCATTCCAGAGCATGCCCAGACAGCCAGAGGCATGCCCTCTCCTCTCGAGCCGGAACAACCGGGACACAGTGACTCGTTCCCAGCAGAGCAGACGGAATCTGTAACTTTCAACCATTCTGCCTGGTTCTACCGGCCATCGCCCGGTATTTGTCGTCTCCAGAATCCCTCTGCCTTTCTATTGTATAAATGATTGGGCCCCAAAAGGCTTAAGTTATTGTGGATCTTCTGTTCATCGTTGCTTCGTGGGCACGTATCAGTAAGGGTTAAGGGGTTTCTTGGTGATTCAGTGGAATTGCTACTTTTGTATTTCCTTCCACCACGCGGCACGCACCATTATCACTACAATTAAATATACCTGATTGAAGGGTGAATTTGAGCCGTGGTGATCGCCCTTCCAATTAGGAAAGTCCATTGTTGATCAATGGTGTTGATCCATGGTGTTGGCTTAGTGGTTAGGGTGCCGGCTCGGGATCCTAGGATCCTGGGTTCGAATCCCGGCCGATCGCTGAATTAACGCCAGGGGGGTTGACTCAGTCTGTCATCCTTCTGAGGTCGGCAAATTGGGTACCAGCTTGCTGGGATGAATGATCCCGGTGTGTACCCCGGTTTAGAATAGGTACACCGTATCCCTGCGCATCGTAAGAGCGTGACCAAGGGTTGGCGTCAGGAAGGGCATCCGGCCATAAAAACATTGCCTCAAACAGGGAACCATGATTGTCATGGGGCCCGCAAGGCTAAGCCCCGCTTTAGCGGGGGGAAATGGCCTCAAAACGATCATTCATTCATTCATTGTTGATCAATTGTGAATGGCAACAAACGCCATGCATCCACACGGTGCCGTGCTCCTCACCAGCTCAGCCTTTAGAGGCGAAGTGCGTGGCACAAATTAGCATAACGTATCGGCCGACTTGGAGGTCCCATCAGTAAGGTATCATGATCCGGTTCGGGGTCTTTGACTCAGCTGGCAGTTACGGCCGCTGTGGACAGTCCACTGGGATTCGCACCAGGTGACCCGACAGCTACAACAATAATATTCTCGTTGAAATTCAGGGACACCGTTAAAAAAACAAAAAAAAACACCATCCTCCAAAGCACGACAAATTCAATTACTGCCCAGGGAAAGATGAGCAAAACTGAATGTCACCGAGGAAGGGGTTCCTTGATGAATGTGTACAGTAATGAAAAAAATTAGCAAATTAGTGCGGGGGTCATGCTAACCTGTCTGGTGGTAACTGGTTGCGTGGAGAGGCACAGGTCAGATGGTCCGTGGCTTGCATGATCGCCAGCCACTCATCATATTCCAGCTTGGGAGGGGAGTTCCACGAGAGTCCCAGTTCCAGAACCTAATCCGGATGGGTTTAAGGATATCTTGGTAAAACACCAGCATGAACAGCACCTAATTATATTTGTATATCAAAAAATACTCAACAAAAGAAATATACAGGGGAAAAAAAAATCTCTGATCAAAGAAAGCATTTTGCACGAACCTCACCTGGAGAAACTCCCGCCAGGGAAGACATTTATCCAGAGCGAGGAATTTAGTCACTTGTGGAGATTGCTGTCCCTCTTCCAGCTACAGCAACAAATCACATTGAGAAATTCATGATAAGAGCAAAGGATGCGGTCCCTGTGATTATTTGATGGGCCTTGTGGTCATCTAATCAGCCCAGCCCTTTGAATCAATGGAAGGTTTGCTTCCAAGGTGCCCCTGGTAACCCAGCTGGTTCTAATGTACCTGGTGCTGGACAATGGTCGCATATTTAACATGGAGATGCGCCGAGAACCAATAAGACGGTTGTAGTTTCCTCAGGTTGTAGTTTCCTCAGCAATGCTCCAGCTGGAGGACTACCAAGCCTGCCCCCTTCCACTTCTTGAGCAAAGAACGGCTTCCTTCTGAGCAACCCTGCAACGCCGCTTCCCACCGTAACTCCCAGGGGCCAGTCATGACTGAGGAAAACATCTGGGGGATTGGAAAGCTGAAACAAGGAGGAAAATAATGAGGACTTGGAAATGCAAAGAATGTTGAAAGCAAAAGCTTGAGCCCTGGTGTTGGCTTAGCGGTTAGGGTGCCGGCTTGGGATCCTAGGATCCTGGGTTCGAATCCCGGAATTAACACCAGGGGGGTTGACTCAGCCTGTCGTCCTTCCGAGGTCGGCAAATTGAGTACCAGCTTGCTGGGATGAATGATCACGGTGTGTACCCCGATTTAGAATAGGTACGCCGTATCCCTGCGCATCGTAACAGCGTGACCAAGGGTTGGCTTCCGGCAGGGCATCCGGCCATAAAAACATTGCCTCAAACAGGGAACCATGATTGACATGGGGCCCGCAAGGCTAACCCCCGCTCTAGCGGGGAAAATGGCCTTAAAACGATCATTCATTCATTCATTCATGTTGAAAGAAAATGGAAGGCAACTGTGATCAAAAAAATAATAATCGCAGTGCAGGCTCGAGTACCATGGTAATGCAAGCATTGGTCACAGGTAAAGCCCACCTGCATGAGGCGATACACATCCAGGCTGCGGACGTGGTAGGCGCTCCGCAGGCAATCCTGCGAGTATGGTGGGCATTCAAAATGGCCTGCAATAGAGAAATGAAAATGTCCACTGTTGCCAAGATCGGTCGAATTAAAACTTGCGAAAAACTCTAGCGGTGTGGAGACACAAAAAGTTTCCATCACTGTCTACATCCAGGTGCACAAGCATTTCAACAAACCTTTGTGGTAATCGTGACCTTTGTAGATCCCAGAAAGGCCTGCTATCCGAATCCCACCAACACACAACATGCCAGCATACCCTGCACACATGTCACACAAAGGCAAATCAACCTCGTAATGTGCAGAAATTAATATTTTAAAACAACAACAACAGCAGCAACAATAAGAAGCAAGACAAACAAACCTGCAGTCCTTGAGAGAACACGTTTTCAGTCCTGTGTGACTGCATCGCCACCGCAGTCCTCGGCCCATGACCACTGCCTACCAGGACCCTCTGGCTCGGTCGTAGTTGACCTGCAGGCAGCAGTCAAGGACTGAGGATGGAGACGAAGGTACAAAGTGCACCAAGCAAAACGCATCATCTCAGGAACCGCAGATCAAGAACCATTTATTTACAACACGCAAACAAACAAAAGAGAAGACAGGTTCCTGCTAGAACACAGCTCATATAGAATGAGGTTGTGTGTGAGGTGTCTCATGGAAAACACACCCATGTAGTAGACGTTTGGTGCCACCCATCCACCAAAAGGTAACTCCTGCAGATGGTTTGATGCCTCGTGGTTTCCTCCGATAAACACCGTCAGCACAGGAGCCTGCTTCTCTCCAGAATAATACCTGCGACATCAAGTAATGGCACGTACAATCAAAGTCCGTCATCCTGCACCGCCCCTTACAAAACCCCTCAATATGGGTCCAATAATGAAGGACTAGTGAGTGGTCAGAAGGGGAAGACTGCCAAAAGATGTTAAAGGTATGTAGATGTTATGTTATACCAAGTTAACAGTAACTATAGGATTAATATTACGGAAGATCAGACAAACTGATCAAGGAAGTGAAATAAGTGGGGACAAGGAAATGGCTTCAATCTCCAAAAGGCACCAAGACATGCCAAGGCCTGCTGGAGCAAGACATGAAAGGCAGCAGCACTTGTATCCAATGCCTTACTAGAGCTGGAAGGCAGATGCCGGTGGTGAAGGGGAAGTTTATTTAATTATTTATTTATGTATATCAAGTCGAGGCTTGTGTAAGAGTCTTTCACGAACCAGCTGGCCACACCTGATGCTCGACTAAGGTCAGGGCAAGAATTTCTAATTTGTTCATGGTGTCGGCGCTGAGTGCACCTACTCTTTGTGAATGACATAGTGGGATCTTTAACGTCCACCAACTAGTGCCGAGAGACGGGACCCCAGTTTAACATCAATCCGAGGGATGGCACACTCATTGACAACTCGCCCTGCCCGTGGAACACCAGGATGACAGTTTATAGCTGGGTCAGGATTCAAATCCAGGCTAGACAGCTTAGGGACGAGTGTAGGTACCTACAGGCCATCCTGTCAGCCCGAATGAATGGAATAAATAAATGGCAGAAATCTCTCAAGACGGAATTCCATCTCCCGACAGAGACTGGACACTCATGGTATGGCTGGCTAAAAGGTGTTTGGTTACCTGTGGAAGTCTTGCATGTGTCGGTACTTCGGGGGTACAGCCATGCAAAGCAGGTCGCTCTCATTACGAACAGCTTGAAAGTCACCACAGCAAAGGAGGAGGTCCACGGGCTGCCCACCTTGCTGTACCGCCTCTGCCAGCTGCAATTAAAAAACATTTTCTTTGTGTACAAAAGGGAAGGAATAATAAAAGCTGTGAACATTCAATAGTTACTGCATTTCTGCCACCATAAGGTGCAACGTTACTCAAAGTGTTCCCAACATGGGTCCAAATAAATAAATAATTTGAGCAACAATCATTAAATAGCCCCGAGTGGGCTGATACCAAGTCGAGGCTCATATCAAGTCGCATCTCTTGAGGTTGTAGTTCAGAAGAACCCACCAGGAAGCCCCTTGATCCAAAATCGAGATATATAAGACCGAGCTATCCTGTGCACCATCACGTATAAGGGCTGTATCAGATTGCAGAGCAATTGGTTGGTAAATAAGGGACGAGTAGGGATCTGAAGTTTCAGTGGATACCCCCACCTCCCTCCTCCCCCCCCCCCCCTCCGCCCCTATGATATGAAATATAAACATCGAAGCCCAGGCGATTGTGAGACCACTGTCTTGTATCAATGTGTCGAGTTTCAAAACAATAGGCAGAGAGTCAAGGGAGGAGTCGAAAAAATAGCAAAACGTTAACTGACGGATGACCGCATGGACGGACAGACATCCGGACATCATGACCCATTTTATAAGTTCATCTCTGAGAGTCAGGATGAGATGACCTAACAACATAACATACCCCAAATTTTTTGTGCCCAAGTAACAACAAACCAAACTCACCGTTTCATAGATTTTGTCCAGCTCTCCATGACAGCAACCCTCCACAGCAACTCGCATGCCGCTTTCAGCCGGACGTGTCTTCCACCCCTGGCACCCACACAGGAGATGAGGGCATTGATTGTTATTAGAAGAGAGCAAGCATGCAATTATCTTCAGAAACAAACATTTCAAGGTGATCACCATAATTAAAAAATAAATCACACCCGTGTCCGAAGGACGTGGGTCAGTTTGGCATTTATAATATTGTTACAGATGCGGTGGTGGATGTTGGTTCACCGAGCGGTTTGGTATGACCGCGCCTGCACGTTTACCCGATTATGCTCGAACG
Organism: Myxine glutinosa; assembly: GCF_964187855.1. Classification (NCBI taxonomy): domain Eukaryota; kingdom Metazoa; phylum Chordata; class Myxini; order Myxiniformes; family Myxinidae; genus Myxine; species Myxine glutinosa. The sequence goes on from NW_027616526.1 coordinate 178,747, forward strand.
TTGCCGAGTCGCGCTACGCTAAATCAATTGAGGAAAAGGACACAACGGCTGGGTTAAAATGACACGACACCAAGGGTTCAGTTCTCAAGACCTCCGGAGGAGGTTATATTAGGGCGGAAGGTTAGATTACAGGAATGAGAGGGACAGCATAGAAAGACAGGCACTTAGACACACTTATCTTATTCCCTGACAGACGACAGATAAACAGGACAAAACTGACTCACACGGGGATTGATGGCAAGGAAAGGCAGAATCGATGGCTCCAGGTGCATCTGGGCTCAGGGCAGGATCGACCCGGTCCGGTCTAGAGATGCGTGGAGGTCGCAGCGCTCGGATGTGGTGATTGTCTTCTCAAGCTGGGGGCGCATCTGATGTCACGTCCGGTAAGTCGCTGCGTATATCCGGCGGGGAGTGACACGCCCTCGGCTCGTTAGCTCCGCCCCAGATGGAATCGGCCCGTTGCTTCTCATTGGGTGCGTGCGGGGGGGGTTACCGGCTCCACCCTTGACAAGGGGCCGACAGGCAGCCCCTTCTTGGTAACCCCGTCGGCGCACATGGGTAATGGCGGCTAACCGAGCCGGAGTGAGGACGCACACTCCCCGCACGCCGCGCCACGCCCCTCTGTTGTTGTTGTTGTTGTTGTAGTTGTAGTTGTAGTTGTTGTTTCATGGGGAAGATGGGAGGAGGTAAGGGGAGGTCCTAAACTCACTACTGGTGCCATATAATCACATTCTGGTGCAACGAAGAGTCAGAATTAATGGAAACGAGTCCTTAACTGACATAGACTAAGAATAACTAGCAAGATGTCCGAAAGTTGTCTACGTGAGATGCGGTGGACCTGGGCACGACATTTAATGGGGGAAAAAGGGGAAGGTCGGTTCTACAGAGTGTTATTTACAGGCAATGGGACTAGGGAATGGGGGATTGGGGATAGTTGGGGAGTATTGGGGAAATAGGGGAATATTTACAAGCGGATATGGAGGCCAAATGCCATATTCGCAACATTGCACCCTTCTCTACCCTCGGGGCGTCCCGACCCGATAAATTTTTACCTACTTTAGTGTGGCACGCAGATGTAGTTCCCTCTACTATTAACTCTACCCTGAGTGTGACAGTTTTACAGATATTCACAAATGAGTAAATATGTCCCCCTGCGACGTTGCACCCTTCTCCTCACAGAAACACACCCACAGGATAACCGAATCCGGAAAGAATTCGCAAACTAAACATACAGCCGGTAGGGAGCATTATTTACAAGACTACGCTGATATTTACACTACGATCCAGGACCTGTTTTTGGAGGGACACATGCAGATGTTATGCATAGAGAGAGCACGCATGCCAGCATCGATACACCAACCCACGAGTGCTCTGTGGCCTACGGCCTTTAATAACGTGCAGAGCACCCTTTCCCAGCACGAAAAGCACCACCCCATAACACAGTCAGCACCATCCGGTGCACCAATAAAATGTTTAGTGATCATTGTGTGGTGTCGCAGCCGGCCGATGTTCTGCCGCTGGTCTTGCCTTCGTGTGGTGCACTTGGCCTTCTTACTTCCTTAGAAAAATAAAGAAAGGCGCCAACCGCGTCCATTTCTTTATTGTGGCCGTCAGGGGGCCAACTGTTAGTGGTTCACCTTGTATGGCATAGGTGCCACGTTGACCCATAGGTCCATCCACGGGTGGTGCTTGGCCGCAAAAGAACTGCGGTCCATTGTGGGTGGCCACCAACATTGCGGTCCATATGGTGTATCGATCCAGGCAGCAAGCAGCGAAAGTGCAGGCCCACAACTGCGTAGCCAGCACCTCTCTCTCCTCTCTCTCTACCCCAAAGCCAGATCCTCGGAGGTGGGAGACAAAAGAAGAAGACAAGTGAGTAAGGTGGTAAGGGCGCAAAAGTGCATGCAATGTAAGGTAATGCACACTGGGGGCACATGGGAACCAGGTGAGACAGGTACGTTCCTACCGTACGCCCCCCCCCCCCACCAGGTAACCTACATGGCCCCTCCCTTACCCCTTACTGTATCCACAAAACACAACACTACCCATAAACATCTACTTTACAAATCAACAAACATCCCTACTGTCTTCCCCGTTCCTCCCATATACCAAATTCGTCTTCTCTCCCTCCTAACCAATCAAATTTGCCATTTTCAACTTTCATCAAAATTTGCCATCTCCAACTCAACATCAAAATTTGCCATCACCAATTCGTCATCAGTCCCTCCTAAGGAGGGAGAGATGGAATCACCCCAATGTCTCATCCACGTCGTGATGCGTCTCACCAATCCACACAGCAATTCTCAGTTCCTGCACACAGAACAAAGAAAACACAGGTGTGGAGTCATCATCATCACCACAGGTAAGTGGCTGCGTATGGTGCGACAGGTTCATCAATCCTAACTATTTCCTAAATGACTTTAACAACTTTACACTACCCGGGGTCTTTCTCCGGCCAAACCATTGGCCCTCTTACACTATGGGTTCTAAAAACCAATTCCCATTGGCCAAACTGTGGTGCTTTTCAATTTGGGGTCTCACTCCCCCGATTCATCTCCCGGTGCCCTCGCACAATTTCTGGGCTGTGGCGTGTACCTCTCCCAGCGGGTCTACCCACCTGCACACCTCCACCACTGCAGTTGCCTCCGAGCTTACCTGCTCCTTACCCTAACCTAACTACCTGGGGAAGGCCCTCTGGTGCTCTCCCCACTCGGTGCCCTCTCTGGCACTGTGCTACCCGATCCACACCCGGGATCCTCAGGCACCCACTCACAACTACCGGCTCCCAGAGCCCACCTGCGGCCTCACCTGGCCGACATCCTCACAGTGGTGGAGTGCCCAACCAACTACACACACTAACAGGCTACACGCCCAGCCATTTCCACAACACTAATGCATCCATTCACAACACCATTCTGTCACCCGCACCACAGATGCCAATATCCAACCACAATTTACCTATACCCTCTACCTAACACTTACACTACCCGCCCCGGGTATCCGTGAGGGGGGTCCACTCTTCCCCCATTCACACCTTCGCACCATGCACACCACTCCGTACCACTTACTCCAACTCTCTCCACACACCTGTACTTGCACACCTGTGCTCTCATTCTTGGTGCCGCCTGCACCCTTCTCTCCCCAAGCGCATTCGCGCTGATCCACACACTCACTACTCTCACACTGCTCCACACACCTGTCCAGTTGCACACCTGTGCAATCACACCTGTTCAATTCTCACACAGCATCATCTCATCTAACTACTCCCCTCTGAAACTTGCGCTTCCCAGTCGTCCCTTTAAACTATTGCGCTCCCTCGTCATTATCATCCATACTAATCTACCTGCGTCCCCACTACAGGTATCAGTCACTAACTAAACTTAACGTTACCTACTGTCATCTTCGCTAGATCCCTACACACCATATCCTAACCCACCCGGGCTAGTTTTCACTGCCATACACCCCATAAGCTATTGCTCCTTTGCCCCACTTGGGAAGGGTGGCAGGGATGCCACCCTTACCCACCGGGCCTATCGCTCCTCAATTCCCCAGTCCTCTGGCACTAATAAGCCCCCCTTATTCAGAGGTACTGGGTCCCGCCTCGGCATCTAAAGCCGAGGCAATCCACAGGGGCGCCTGCTCGCCGGTGTAAGGCCTTATTCGGTCGGCGTGGACGATCCGAGGGAGGGCTCGTGGCCCCATTTTGATCTTAATGACCACGTCACAGATTTGCGACAGGACGACTCCTGGGCCTTGCCAGGGGGAGGTGAGCTTTGGGCACCTTCCCTTCCGCCTCCGGGGATTAAAGAACCAAATCTTCATCCCCGGAGCGTATTGACTCCCCTGGCTCCGGTCGTCGTACCTGCGCTTCATCTTTTCCCCCGCCAGATGGAGTTGGCGGCGGGCGAAGGCATGGACTAGCTCCATGCCTTCCTCTAGGTGACGTGCGTACCCCTCCCTCGGCGGGTTAACCACTGTGTCTGGCACGGGACCGCATAGCAAGTCGGCGGGAGCCCGTAACTCCCGCCCATACATAAGCAACGCTGGACTGCATGCGGTGGCCCCGTGCTGGCTGGTTCGGTAGGCCATGAGCAAATAAGGGAGATGTTCGTCCCAGTCATCCTGACGGGTGGCGGTGAACAGTGCCAGTTGTTGTATCAATGTTCTGTTGAACCGTTCCACCATCCCGTCAGATTGTGGCCGCAAGGGCGTGGTTCTTGTCTTCCGAATTGACAGGAGACTGCACACATCTTTTAGCAATTTGCTCTCAAAATTTCGTCCCTGGTCGGTGTGCAACTCCTGTGGAATCCCATTCCGGCACACAAATCCTTCCACGAAGGCCTGCGCTACCACCCCTGCTTCTTGGTTGGGGAGGGCGTAGGCCTCCGGCCACTTGGTGAAGTAGTCCATCACAACGAGGATGTACTTATTACCTAGGCGGGTGCGGGGTAGTGGGCCTAAGATATCCATGGCCACCCGCTCTAGGGGGGCCCCCACCTGGTGTAATTGAAGGGGGGCCCTCATCCTCTGTGCTGGTCCCTTTTTGGCAGTACAGGCGTCGCATCTCCGACACCAGTCCTGTATGTCGCGCCCCATATTCACCCAATAAAACCTCCGGCGTACCCGCGATATTGTCTTTGTCCTGCCCAAATGGCCGCCGGAGCGGGTACCATGCACCTGTTGCAATATGACGTTCTTGAATTTGTCAGGGACTATCACCAGCCAGGAAGTTCTATCAGAGGGAACCTCCACCCACTTGCGATACAAGATGTTGCCTTTCAATTCCAGGGTCTGCCACTGAGCCCAATATGCCTTTGTTTGTGCTCCGAGGGGGGTGACCTCTTCCCCCTTTGGTCTGTGCCACAATTTGACCCAATTGAACACTGGCCCCAGGACAGGATCCTCCTGCTGGGCCGTGCTCCATGCCAAAGTTCCGAATTCCTCATCTGCGGTTAGTGGCAAAATTGGCCCTCTCACCCGGGTTGCCCGGACAACGAGGGTCGGGTCCGAATCGCCCAATTGTTCCCTCTCCTCGTGTCTCGCACAAAATTTACAGTTTTCCCCCAGACAAGGACGCCGAGAGAGTGCGTCCGCATTACCATGGGCCTTCCCGGCCCTATGGGCCACATCAAAATCGTACTGCTGCAACTTTTCCAACCACCTTGCAATTTGGCCCTCCGGTTCCTTGAACCGAAGGAGCCATTGCTAGGAGGAATGGTCAGTTCTAACCAAAAATTTCCGCCCGTACAAGTACGGGTGGAAATGGTTCATGGCAGCCAGCATAGCCAATAACTCTTTGCGAGTGACGCAATAATTTCTCTCGGGCCTACTTAAGGCCCGACTATAATAACCAATCACTCTCTCCACGCCCTCCTGTGTCTGAGACAAAACTGCGCCCAATCCTTCCTGGCTCGCATCCGTGTCCAGGGTAAATGTCCCGTCACTAGTGGGGTAAGCTAGAAGGGGTGCGGATGTTAGACACCCCTTCAATTTTTGGAAGGCCTCGTGGCACTCCCGTGTCCAATTAAATTGCGTCCCCTTCTCCGTAAGCCGGTGGAGGGGACGGGCCAACTCCGCAAATTTCGCCACAAAGCGCCGGTAGTAGGAGCAGAGTCCCAAAAATCCCCGCACCTCTTTGATGGTACGTGGTGCGGGCCACTCCTCTACCGCTTTAATTTTGTCTGGGTCCGTTTTTACCCCCTCGCAGCCGATCACGTGACCTAGATAGGCCACCTCTCTTGCAAACAAAGTGCACTTACTCGGGTTCAGCTTCAACCCTGCCTGCCTGAGGCACCCGAACACCTGGTCCAAATTAGCTACTGCCTGGGGGAACGTTTGGGCATGTACCAGGACGTCATCCAGGTACACCAGGCATGATTGCCATGGCATGCCGCCTAGTACATGCTCCATCAATCTTTCAAAGGTGGCGGGGGCGTTACACAAACCAAACGGCATCACAGTAAACTGATACAGCCCCTTACCTGTGGAAAATGCCGTTTTCTCCTTCCCTGCCCTATCCATCTCCACCTGCCAATACCCACTCTTGAGGTCCAAAGTTGTGAACCAATTTGAGCCCGCAACGGCATCGAGGGTGTCATCAATCCTTGGCAGGGGATATGAGTCCTTGAGTGTCACGTTGTTTAGCTGGCGATAGTCCACGCAGAACCGCGTGGTCCCATCCTTCTTTTTGACCAGCACAACAGGTGACATCCAAGGACTTCCCGAGGGCTCGATCACGCCTGCGTCGAGCATTTTTTCAACCTGCTCGTCAGCTTCCGCCCTCTTGCTCCAAGGGAGCCGTCGGGCGGCCTGACGAATAGGCCGGGCCTCACCGGTGTGGATCTGATGTTTCACCAGGCCCGTACGTCCAATATCCTCGGTGGACAGGGAGAAGAGGTCCAAATGGGACCCAACCAGTTTGTGCAAGGCCTCCCTCTGGGTACCTCCCAACTCTACGCTACTACGATTTACCATCTCGCAAATGGGATCGGGCCAATTCCTACTTGTTATTGAAGGCTCCCCCCGGGGTCGGCTCGGCTGGACGTTCTCGCCCCTCACTGTCGCGACTTCCTCAACTGGGGTGCAGCCAGCTACCCTCGTGCCCCTTACTATAGTGCGTGGTTCCGTACTCATATTTATTACTCGGACGGCCACTACCGGTCCGTCCGTTTTTACAAGGGTGCGGCCCACGATTAAACCCGGTATGGACTGCGCTGCCACCGGTTCGACCAGGCCGCAGGACTCCTGCCACGTTGGGCGAGCTGCCCACCGGGCCGGTACTATCGCCTCGGCCCTTGGGGGGATGGTCACGGCCTCGGAAGCCTCCAGCTCCGCCCTCTCGGCTGTGCTCACTCCCCCTAACGGCAGCTCTTCTACTCCCACCTGCAGGATCCCCCGGCACAAGTCGATTTTACAGCCGCTGGCAGTCAACAGGTCCAACCCTATTAAACATGGGTCGCACACCTCCGCCACCCAAACATCTATCTCCCTCCTTACCGACCCTAACTTGAGGGTCACAGAACCACGCCCTATGATCGGGGCCGTTACCCCGGTAGCAAGCTGCAAACTATAATTTTGCAGGCGCTGGATCTTATCCCAGCCACCTGCGCTCGAATCAAGGACCACAGGGCTGATGATCGTGGCGCTAGCTCCTGTGTCCACTACGGCGTCTACCCCCACGCCGGCAATTTTGCATCTAATTGTCAGGCTACCGGTTCCAATTTGGCCACAATAAATGACCTGTCGCGTCAATGAGGGCTCTCCTCCATCCTCTGCTGCCGAACACCGCCCTACGTGCCCGACACCTTCTAGTTTCCCAGGGTCTGGCGGGGGGGTGTCTGGGGTTGGCTAACCCGCTCCCCCCTGGGCGGAGTTGAGGACCTCAACTGCCGGGGATCATCCCGGCGCGCGGCTCGACAGTGCCGCGCCAGGTGACCCAGACGGTTGCAGGTATAGCACCTCACCTGATAAGGTGCTTGCCTCCGGAATTCCAAATTTCCCCCCCTGTAGGTCCGAATTGGATTACCCGCTTGTGGTCCACCGCGGGCCACCTCCGGGGCCGCCTGCCATGGTCCAGGTCCCGCCAGGCGCTGGTCCACCAGCCTCCGGACCATGCCCGCCAGGTCAGGACCCACGTCGGGGGCGGGCCCCCTAAGGGGTCCGCCCTCCATCGGGGGTCCCACCTGGCGGACCGCCATTGCGAGACGCTCGCCCCCCCGGGCCAGGGGCCTCGCTGCTTCCCAACGGGCCGCAGCGTCAGCCGCCTGGCTCAGAGTCTGCGGGCGCCACATGGCGAGCTGTTGCCGGAGCTCAATATCCGGGAGGGCCTGGATAAAATGGTCCAGCGCCAGGCTTTCCCGGGAATCCGCTGCCATGCTAGCATGTGCGATCCCCACTGCGCGGCGAATGTCGTGGGCAAGTTCCCCGATGGCTTCCTGGGGCTTGCGCTTTCGCAGCGCGAGCTGAGCTTTAACAAGCTCGCTCTGCTGTTCTATGCCGAATCGATTAATTAGGGCGTCGCGGAGGGCTGGCAGGGTGAGAGCACCTGCTGGTAATGCCGTCAGCACCTCCGCCGCCGCGCCGCGCAATGCGGCCACCAGGTGTACTCCACCTTCGTCCTCACCCCAACCGTTGCCCTTACACACACAGTCGAACTGCGCCAGGTACGCGCGTAGATCACTCTTGCCGTCATACGGCGCGAGTGGGACCTTGTGGGACCACCTCGTATGCGAGTCGTTGCCTGCCTGCCGGACCCCGTGCGTCGCCCCTTGCGGGGTCAGAGCGGGGCCAAACCGGCCGGGCCCCCACAGTACATTACCCCCAAGGGGCTCTCGTGCCTCCCCGGTCCCTCCAACAACTACCCCTGTTGGTGTCGATGCATGGGTCACACCTCCGCAACCCGCTACCCATTCCATACCACCACAACCTTGCTCACCCACACCTCGCACCTCTCGTTCCATACCCTCCGGACCAACCATACACCTCACTCTTGGCCTCTCACGAACATCCGGGTCTATCTCGACCCCCAAGCTTATTAAATCACCTGGCGCATCATACGCACGACCATATTGGTCACCACTTACACCGGGTCCTCTTTCGTTTAGCTTCTCCTCCATCACCTGCGAATCCCTCATCCGGTTAATGAGCACATCATCACGATTCGAACACAGACTTTGGACCAATTCTTTTACTTCCTCCTTTATCTCTTTCTTATCCTCTCTCCGTCGCTTTTTAATTTCGCTCACCCCCTCTTCCACTTCTTCTAATTTCTGCTTCACCTCCTTCATCTCCTCGTGCGCCCCTTTAAGTTCTTCCTCTAACTCCACTTTATTTTTTTCTATGTGCTCCCGCACCTCCCGCTCTTTAACCTCCATCACCTCTACCACTTTGTTCATTTTTTTCGTCAAGTCCTCATGTACCGTCTGACACTCTTTTTTAATTACCCCTACGTCCTTTTTCATCTCCTTCTGTGTCGATTTTAACCCCTCTATTACCGCTGTGTTCTTCTTTACCTGTTCCCCCAACTCCTTTTGTCCCACTGTCAGTTGTTCTACTCCCAGCGTCAACTCCTCTATACCACCTTGCAATTTTACAGTCCCCTTTCTCACCTCCTTCTCCATGCGCTCCTTACAGTGCCTCACCTCCTCGCGCACTCCTCCGACCTCCTCACTCACTCCTCTTCTGATCTGCTCTCCCATCACTTGCATCTCCTGCCCAGATGCCACCCTCATCTGCTCCATTTCCTCCCTGTGAGCATCCAGTTTGGTTTCTACCCCCATTCTGACCCCCTCTATCTGCTGCCCCATTTGGTTAACTTCCCTTTACGCTTGGTCCCTCATGTCCCTCAATTTGCCTTCCATGGTGTTTTCTAACCCCTCTAACCCTTTTTGCATCCCTTCCATTTGATTCTCTTGAGCGGCCATTCTGTTTTCTACCCCCATTAACCCCTCCTGTATTTCCCCTAATCTATTGTCTAATTTCCCAAATTTCTCGTCTAATCCCTTAAAATTATTGTCTAACCCCTCACCGGTACCCCTCGCTTCGTCCCTCATTACCCCCATTTGGTTTCCCATTACCCCCATTTGGTTTCCCATTACCCCCATTTGCTCACTCTGAGCCCTCGCTTCGTCCCTTATTACCCCTATTTGGCCCTCCAATCGCTTACTATCAGCCCTCATTTGCTCACTATTCTGGGCCATAAGGGCCTTCATTTGTATTAAAAACAAGTTCAAATCCACCGGGGGCGCTGCCACGGTCGCGGGCGCGGTGACCAGCGAGGCGCCATTTTGCGCTCCCGCAATGTCGGGCACAACGACGCTATTTTGTGCGTCTGCTACCCTCGCTGCTTCGCTCTCCTCCTGTCCCTCATTTTGGTCCTGGACCGACCCTGCCTCACTCTCCCCTACCGGACCCCAGCTGTCTTGATCCGCCATAGCGCGACTTTCAAAATTCGGGTTTTTATACAACAAAACAAATTTCGGCCGCTCCAAATTTTGACCAAATTTTTTTTTTCCTCTATTCGTTTTTTTTTTAAAATTTGGTCGGGCCTCGAATCCCACTCCCAGACACCAATTGTTACGGACACGACTTTGATGTTAGGGTGGGCCGAGCGGAATGGCCGCCGTGTCCGCACAAGTTACCCGATTATACTCGAACGTTGCCGAGTCGCGCTACGCTAAATCAATTGAGGAAAAGGACACAACGGCTGGGTTAAAATGAGACGACACCAAGGGTTCAGTTCTCAAGACCTCCGGAGGAGGTTATATTAGGGCGGAAGGTTAGATTACAGGAATGAGAGGGACAGCATAGAAAGACAGGCACTTAGACACACTTATCTTATTCCCTGACAGACGACAGATAAACAGGACAAAACTGACTCACACGGGGATTGATGGCAAGGAAAGGCAGAATCGATGGCTCCAGGTGCACCTGGGCTCAGGGCAGGATCGACCCGGTCCGGTCTAGAGATGCGGGGAGGTCGCAGCGCTCGGATGTGGTGATTGTCTTCTCAAGCTGGGGGCGCATCTGACGTCACGTCCGGTAAGTCGCTGCGTATATCTGGCGGGGAGTGACACGCCCTCGGCTCGTTAGCTCCACCCCAGATGGAATCGGCCCGTTGCTTCTCATTGGGTGCGTGCGGGGGGGGGTTACCGGCTCCGCCCTTGACGAGGGGCCGACAGGCAGCCCCTTCTTGGTAACCCCGTCGGCGCACATGGGTAATGGCGGCTAACCGAGCCGGAGTGAGGACGCACACTCCCCGCACGCCGCGCCACGCCCCTCTGTTGTTGTTGTTGTTGTAGTTGTTGTTTCATGGGGAAGATGGGAGGAGGTAAGGGGAGGTCCTAAACTCACTACTGGTGCCATATAATCACATTCTGGTGCAACGAAGAGTCAGAATTAATGGAAACGAGTCCTTAACTGACATAGACTAAGAATAACTAGCAAGATGTCCGAAAGTTGTCTACGTGAGATGCGGTGGACCTGGGCACGACATTTAATGGGGGAAAAAGGGGAAGGTCGGTTCTACAGAGTGTTATTTACAGGCAATGGGACTAGGGAATGGGGGATTGGGGATAGTTGGGGAGTATTGGGGAAATAGGGGAATATTTACAAGCGGATATGGAGGCCAAATGCCATATTCGCAACAATATGAACCATGATCTTTCCTGGGAAAACCACATTTCCAAGCTGGCCTCCAAAGCCAGTCGCCGACTGGGCATCCTCCGTCGTGCGAAGTCCTTCCTTGGCACACCTGAGCTCCTTACCACATGCAAGGCTTTCATCCGCAGCTCAATGGAATACTGTTCTCCCCTCTGGGCCGGTGCTCCTGCCTCACACCTAGCTCGGCTTCACGCTGTTGAGGCCAAAGCGTTCAGAATCATTGGAATCTCCCGCGATGAAGCTAACTCCGAGGGCCTCTCACTCACTCACCGCAGGCAGGTTGGTGGTCTTTCTGTCTTCTACCGACTCCTCTCCGGCCTTGCTCCCCCAGCTCTCTCTGTGCTCTTTCCCCCAAATATTCCTACAGGTCGCACAAGATCTGCCAGCAACCCTCTGATGGTTAAACTGCCGAAATCTCGGCTCTCTGCTCACCTTCACTCTTTCATTCCTCTTTTCTCCCGCCTCTGGAACAAACTCCCCCACTCCCTTCAATCCCACTCCTCCCTCCAGGTCTTTAAAACAGCTGTTCACCACCATCTCTTATCTTCCCCCATCCAAAACCTTGATCTTTGCTACCCCCGTTAATTCACCCCAGATCCACTTTTTTGAAATACCGACTTCTTTCCTGGAAGTCCTAGCAGTATCCATGTGTTTTTTTTTTTTACCTGATACATGATTGATAATACTTCTACCAAGTTTGGTTAAAAATCCCTTAAGCACTTCTGAAGCATCACATTTTTACCTCACATGACCTTTGACCTATTGATGGCAAAATCTAATCAGTTCATCTTTGCATCATAATATATGCTTGTACCAAGCTTGGTCAAAATACCATTACTGGTTCACAAGCTAGCGCATTAACAGTTTTTACCTAATAAGACCTCTGACCTTTAACCTCTTGACCCCATAATGTAATCAGTAACTCTTTGTATAATTTTTACACACTACAGGATTTTTGACGTTCTCCGCCCAAACAGTCAACACGTCCCTCCGCCCAAATAATAAAGGTCCCTCCGCCCAAACAGTCAACACGTCCCTCCACCCAAATAATAAAGGTCCCTCCGCCCAAACAGTCAACTCGTCCCTCTGCCCAAACAGTCAACTCGTCCCTCCGCCCAAACAGTCAACGCGTCCCTCCGCCCAAACAGTCAACTCGTCCCTCCGCCCAAACAGTCAACACGTCCCTCCGCCCAAACAGTCAACACGTCCCTCCGCCCAAACAGTCAACTCGTCCCTCCGCCCAAACAGTCAACTCGTCCCTCCGCCCAAACAGTCAACTCGTCCCTCCGCCCAAACAGTCAACTCGTCCCTCCGCCCAAACAGTCAACTCGTCCCTCCGCCCAAACAGTCAACTCGTCCCTCCGCCCAAACAGTCAACTCGTCCCTCCGCCCAAACAGTCAACTCGTCCCTCCGCCCAAACAGTCAACTCGTCCCTCCGCCCAAACAGTCAACTCATCCCTCTGCCCAAACAGTCAACTCGTCCCTCCGCCCAAACAGTCAACTCGTCCCCCCACCCAAACAATAAACACGTCCCTCCACCCAAATAGTAAACATGTCCCTCCGCCCAAACAGTAAACATGTCCCTCCGCCCAAATAGTAAACATGTCCCTCCACCCAAATAGTAAACATGTCCCTTCACCCAAACAGTAAACATGTCCCTCCACCCAAACAGTAAACATGTCCCTTCACCGAAATAAACATGACCCTCCACCCAAATAGTAAACATATCCCTCCACCCAAACAGTAAACATATCCCTCCACCCAAACAGTAAACATGTCCCTCCACCCAAACAGTAAACCTGTCCCTCCACCCAAACAGTAAACATGTCCCTTCACCCAAACAGTAAACATGTCCCTCCACCCAAATAGTAAAGGTCCCTCCACCCAAACAGTAAACATGTCCCTCCGCCCAAACAGTCAACACGTCCCTCCACCCAAATAGTAAAGGTCCCTCCACCCAAACAGTCAACACGTCCCTCCACCCAAACAATAAACACGTCCCTCTACCCAAATAGTAAACATGTCCCTCCGCCCAAATAGTAAAGGTCCCTTCACCCAAACAGTAAACATGTCCCTCCGCCCAAACAGGAAACACGTCCCTCCGCCCAAACAGTCAACACGTCCTCCACCCAAACAGTAAACATGTCCCTCCACCCAAATAGTATAGGTCCCTCCACCCAAACAGTAAACATGTCCCTTCACCCAAATAGTAAAGGTCCCTCCACCCAAACAGTAAACATGTCGCTTCACCCAAATAGTAAACGTGTTGCCATCAATGGAACCTCGTCGTCCCCTCTCCCAAAGCCAGTATCTTGGACCCAATCATGTTCATCTTCACGATAAACGACGTCTCCAATGTTCTGGAAAACCCTCTGCTCCTTTTTGCACATCACTCCACATCGTGTGGCGCAGCAGCTCCGAATTAGTCTGTTCGGCGGACACTGCAGCTACATTACTCTCTGCTAACCTGGACACGACGACATAATGATTAATGTTCTGATAGAACACACACAACCTTTCATTTATTTTCGTCAAATTCGCCCTAAACAAGACTGACATCCACAAAAGGTGAAGGGCTACAGAGAAGAAGAGGAAAACCGGCAAAACCTTCACCTCATCCTGAAAGAAGGAAACCTCTTCACACGAAAACGGGCAAAATAAGCTTTCCTACCACCATTGGGTGTTTTGTTTTCGGAGACACCATTTCCGTACTGACTACTGGATGTCTGCTGGCTCCTGAAGGGAACTCATTCACCCTTTGTCAGGTGATGTTTTTAGTCAGGGCAAGGTGTCACAGTCAGAGTCACCGTCCCCACAAGCCAATGAGGGGTGTCCGTTTATCCTGAAGTAAATTCTCTCAATGTACAGTATTGTAATATACACTATACAGTGCTCAACATGCACTGTTCCAACAATAAATCCAAGTAAACACACGTTACCAAATCATAACTTTCCAACATACTCACGATAAAAGCAAAAGAGACGAGATTTAAATGAAATAAATAAATGAAAAGGCCCGAATCCTACATACACAAAGGCAAGCGCAAAAAACACCAACAACCCCAATTTCAATAAAACGACTGCTGATTGGACGTTCTTCGGATTCTGACGTCAAACATACGGCGGATTCTGATTGGATAACGTTTCCTCACGTTCTCCTCAACGATAGGTTCATTCTCATAAACGTCACATTTTTAATTACCAACGCAATTATTTTTATTACATTTTAAACTGTGACAGAGTTAAGTATATAGAATGTTTTTTTGTAAGTTTTGATTTTGTTGACGTGCGTTTGATTCCCATGGCCGTTCGCTTTGAATGTCAAACTCACGCAAAGCAGTGATCGCGTCACATTTTCCACAGTGGGCCAAAATTCCATAACACGGGAAAATAATTTTTTTAATCAAAACATTTACTGATGGAGCCGTCTATTTTTAGGTCACCTGGAGCAAAAATTGTTCAGGTGAGGTGACATTCCCGTTCTTTATATGTAGGTGAGCTGGATACCTAGACCATGGTGGTGCGCAGTACAATTCTCAAGCTTGGCGTTTATTAATTTTTTTCGTGAAATGTACATTGAAAAGTTTTCTTTTCATAGATACTTAAAGGAAAGACGTTTTGTGGGCCAAAATTAATTTGAACCCTAACGTCAAATTTACATTAAATCAGCATCTTACTATCATTCACAAAATGTCTGTCTGTCTGTCCATTCCCAGGTACCGCAAAAACGGCTGAACCGATCGCAACGAAATTTTGGGTGGGTAACCCTGGGACCACCTGGAGTAAAACAGGCTTTATTGATTTTCCAATTTTTTCCAATTTCCAATTTTTCCGTTTTTCCAGTTTTTCCAAACACCATGGAATAATATTTACCGATATGAACAGTGATGTGACTTTTATTGAAATTCTACAAATACTGTTTAGATTTTGATGATTTGCGTGTGGTATGATTTGACGGATGTTTATATAAATCGTTTAAAATAAAAAAAGCCTTACATTTCTGATATTTTGCCTTTTCATTTGGGCCTCTCAATTGAAGCCCCGCCCCCAATTGAAGCCCCGCCCATAGGGCGGGTACCGTTGCGAGTATAGATTAATTATACCATTACCAACACAAGATGATGAGAACATTGACTGCTCTGTAATTCAAAAGATCAGTCTTAACACTCACTCTTAATAGGAATGCAATTTCATTTTTATTACCCCACTTGTGCGAAGTTAAAATCAGGGTTAAGCAATTGGTTCACATTGTCTATCGATCTGTCCTGTCTACAAACGAGGAACAACTTTATTTCATTTGAATGTTGTATTTTGCGCACGAATCGGAACATGGATGGGAATGCAAACCTGCAGTTTTACCATACTTTGGCTCTGAAACTGTCCCGATCGCACATGCGCAGAGATGAGTGCGATAATATTTTTTACTCTGCCTGTCACACAAGCTTGAAAATCATTCCAAAGATGAAACTTACTGTTTTTAGCGACGTCCTAAAGGACAACAGGCAAGAATAACGAATGTAACGTGTTAAATAAGGTGGTGTATTCAACGGCGGTAAACTTCTCAATTGTTTTGTCGGTGGCTTTTAAAATATCGATTTTATTTCAATTAAATCATATAATTGAACATTGTAGAACACAAATCGCATTTTTGGCATTTTCAATAACTTTCCGTTTAGCCTGGTGTTGGCTTAGCGGTTAGTGTGCTGGCTTGGGGTCCTACGATCCTGGGTTCGTAATCCCAGTCGATCGCTGAATTAACACCAAGGGGGTTGGCTCAGCCTGTCATCCTTCCGAGTTCGGCAAATTGAGTACCAGCTTGCTGGGATGAATGATCATGGTGTGTACCCCGGTTTAGAATAGGTACACCGTATCCCTGCGCATCCTAAGAGGCGACCAAGGGTTGGCGTCAGGAAGGAGCATACGGCCATAAAAACATTGCCTCAAAACAGGGAACCATGATTGTCATGGGGCCCGCAAGGCTAACCCCGGCTCAAGCGGGGGAAATGGCCTTAAAACGATCATTTATTCATTCATTCTTCCGTTTAGCAATACTTGGACAAAATATGACAACATTTCACGTAATCTCGACCAATCAAATTTGCCGATAGCAGACCCACCCATGTCCTTTTCCCTCAAAACTGTGCACAGTGAGGTGTTCTACGAACTCCCTACTTATTTCAGTTTTCATTTTGACATATCTGTTATACAGCACTCACCATATGAACTTTCGGTAAGAATGTCCTTTATTTCCCTTTTCGGAATCGTTCATCTATATATATAAAACACAGTTTGTGTGTGTGTGTGTGTGTGTGTGTGTGTGTGTAATGTTACTGATAGACTCCTAAACGGAGAGGCTTACGTGCTTGATATTTGGCATAGACATCGCCATTGAGCCTGGGACGAACATGGCCGAACTCCAAATATTTGACAATCCATATTTTTTATTCATATTTACCTGAGCGCATTTCAGCGCACGGAATCAACGGAATCAGAGCAGGTGGGCGCTGATTCGCTCAGAGCGATCACGTGATGACGCTATGAACGCTATGAACGATATGACGCTATGAACGCTATGACGCTATGAACGCTATGACGCTATGACGCTATGAAAAAAAAAATCGCTATGACGCTATGAAACGCTATGAACGCTATGACGCTATGAACGCTATGAACGATATGACGCTATGAAAAAAAAAATCGCTATGACGCTATGAAACGCTATGAAACGCGATGACGCTATGAACGCTATGACGCTATGAACGCTATGACGCTATGAAAAAAAAAATCGCTATGACGCTATGAACGCTATGACGCTATGAACGCTATGACCCTATGAAAAAAAAAATAGCTCGCTTTGCCAAGGGGCTTGCTCCCCCCCTCCCCGTTCCCCTCCCCTTCCCGCTCCCCCTCCCCTCCCCCGCCCGGCAATGCCGGGTGTTGTGAAAATCAACCAAGTCCACAACTTGTCCCATATGTAGGTTTAATTTCAATCAGGTCTTTGCATCATCCTGTAAAATACATCATGCAATATATATGTCAGGATCTAGGCATCATATGAGAAAGATTGAATATATCAGTCAATGCAAGCAAGCCTAGAATATATGTGGGTATGTACCATTCAATTCTACATGTCATTGTATAATGTCGCAGGAGTGGCCTCGAGTCGCGGACGTCCGAGGTCTTATAGACGCCGCTCAGTGGTTTAAGTGAGCATCTCACCTGGGTTCAACTTTGGTACATTTTCACCACATTCTCCCCGCCGTTAGAACTATACTGCCGCTAGGCAGGAAGCGAGCGCGCGTCAGCATTAATGGATTGAGGAAGTCATTATATCATTATTGGGGTGTCAAAGAAATATTTCCCTATTGATTCTTGTCTTTGTGCAATTGTTTCATGTTTCGCACTCTGTCAAAGCGTCTTTAGGGCTTCTTGGAAAGCGCTATATAAAATAAATCCATTATTATTATTACAGGTCAGTCGGTCCATCCGTAGCGGTCAAGGTGGCGAATTACCCTGCCAGCACAGGTTCAGGAACTACCGGGTACGACATCCCCAAGCCCGGAGTCCCCTGCTTCGGAGTAGCCGCTGGAGGCAGGTGTCGGAGGGGCACCTCAGTGCATTCACTGCTTCAGGCAGGGGTGTATCAGGCAACGGGAGGGACGGCAGATGTTCCCTAGGCGCACTCATAGCCTGGGTCACAGTAGTCTAGTCTTACAGTGGGGTCGTCGGCACAGTAGCTAGATAGGATAAGTTGTACCTTGTCGAAGAGCGAATGTCCATTCGTCGCAATGCAACACATTACAGGAAGATGTGTCGATGTGGAAGATGTGTAAATCAGTAAGCCTCTTTACAGTAAGCTGTAACAGTAAGTAAGATTACATGACAGGAGGCCATTACAGTAAGTCCATTACAGTAAGTCTGTACCTGCCTAGGCTCCCAAGGGTACATGGTCGATCCATGTTAGATCCATGTCATGGAATTGCCGAGTGAGAGAATCGATGAGAGCCATAACGAGAGTTAGTCGATTCCGGCAGCGGCCTTTTTTGAAATCACGAGACTCGAGCGCCCTCTGACGGCAGCTCATACGAATTACAAACTCTTGCTTCGGCACGTGAAACTACCGTTGGCAGCGATCCTTCTCACGAGACCCGAGCGCCCTCTGACGGCAGCGTGTACGAATTACAAGCTCCGGCAAATATACGTTTGCCACGAGCGCCCTCCGAAGGCTGCCCGAACGACCGGCATGGCAGATTACGACGACGCACAAAACGACCGAAACTGACGACGCACAAAACGACCGAAATGCGCCTCCCCAGCGAAGCGCGCAGAACCTCCGCAATGCATATGGCAATCCCGTCCTGCAGTACAGCGCTCGGAGGATCGGAGAAGATCGGCTATACTGGCTACCGAGAGAACGTCCCGGATGGATTGTCCATCCATGGCCCGTCCTATTGACATACCAAGAGGATGTCCCGGATGGATGGATTGTCCCATTGACAAACCGAGAGAATGTCCTGGATGGATTGTCCATCCATGGACTCAAAGCGAGAGAACGTCCCGGATGGATTGTCCATCATCCATGGCCCGTCCTATTGACAAACCGAGAGAATGTCCCGGATGGATTGTCCATCCATGGACTCAAAGCGAGAGAACGTCCCGGATGGAATGTCCATCATCTCACCCCCCACTCATCCACCCCCCCCCCCCCCCGTTTTTCTAGTTTTGAGATAGCAGCCGCACGCCGCGTACCGAAGTCGAGCGACCTTCACAGTCTGGGTCAGAGGGAAACGCAAACAGGCAGCGGCCAGGCGAGGCGTCTCGCAGTCTCGAAATGTGTCATGGAGGCGAGCCAAGAGCCCTGTCCTAGAAGCAACAAGCCCAGAGTCAAGGGCGAACAGGCAGGACGGTGCCCGCGTGGCTTGCTCAGGAGACAAGGGAGTCGGGCGCAACGCTCAATGTTACCATCTCATGGGGTCACCGTGTACTCCCAAATTCCCCATGCCTTATCGATTAACGGCATAAGTCCTCGATGTTGGCTAGTCGCCCTCGAAGGCCGCCACGTTATGACATGCACTTTTGGGCAGGGGCGGTCAGGTTGAGTATTTCTGCTATCTGTAGAGGTACCCAGGTAGACGAACTCAGGTAGACGTACTCTGATGTCGCAAGCGCGGGAAGCAGTTAATGGCGCTGTAGGGCAAACGCGTGATTAGTCGATGACGTCATCAATTGGTTCGGGCGCGTGCGGGCGGGTTTGACGGCGAGTTCCAGCTGAGCGGTATCCCCAGACGGAGTAAAGTAGCACACCGAAATCTATAGTCTCGCGTCCATTGGGCACCAGCATTCAAGCGGGCTCGAGATTGGTGTACGGAATACGAACCCGGCCGACGAGTGAATTGTATTATCTAGGGCGCACTGCGTTCGAGGGAAAACCGAAAGTCGAGCTCAGCCCATTGAACCAGTGCGGCACGCCGAGTCGAGTGGGTGAGCACGCCAAGTCGAGTGGGTGAGCACGCCGAGTCGAGTGGGCGAGCACGCCGAGTCGAGTGGGCGAGCACGCTTGGCAGCGATAAACTGCACGTCCTGAAGTAGCGTCTCGTTTGATAGCTTTCGGGCCAAAGGATTGAATACATATCACGTCCTGAAGTAGCGTCTCGTTTGATAGCCTTCGGACCGTGTTCTACATATCACGTCCTGAAGTAGCGTCTCGTTTGATATCCTTCGGACCGTGTTATACATATCACATCCTGAAGTAGCGTCTCGTTTGATAGCCTTCAGACCGTGTTATACATATCACGTCCTGAAGTAGTGTCTCATTTGATAGCCTTCGGACCGTGTAACACATATCACGTCCTGAAGTAACGTCTCGTTTGATAGCTTTCGGGCCGTGTTTTGTCCGGAGTTTTAGACATCGTTAGTCATATAGAATACATATAGTATATGATCATCTATTAATGCCCGAGTGCTGTGAAAGTCTATGAAGGTCCCGCTCGATGTCCTTAGAAACTCATCCGTGCTGCGGCGAGTCCTCGAATGGTGCCAAGCGAGCCTCTTGCCAAGCGAGCTTCATGCATTGAGGCGATTCCGGGCAGCGGAGTTCGCCGGCCTCGTTGAGTAGCCACGCGTAGGTGGGATTCCGACCAGCAGCAATCAAGCGAGCCTCTTGCCAAGCGAGCTTCATGCATTGAGGCGATTCCGGGCAGCGAAGTTCGCCGGCCTCGTTGAGTAGCCACGCGTAGGTGGGATTCCGACCAGCAGCAATCGGGGCCGCCGGCCTCGCAGGGTATGGCCTGCGAGGGGATTCGCATACGATTCGCGTGTAGGAGGTGATTCCGACGAGCCGTCATCAGAATCGCCGGCCCCACAGAGTAGTGCCCGCGATGGGCGCAGTGCGCGATTCGCGCGTAGGAGGTGATTCCACCGAGCAGCGATTGGTCGGGTTGTGCCCGCGATGGGGGCAGCGCGCGATTCGTGCATAGGAGGTGATTCCACCGAGCAGCGATTGGTCGGGTTGTGCCCGTGATGGGTGCAGTGTGCGATTCGCGCGTAGGAGGTGATTCCGACGAGCAGCGATCGGAATCGCCGGCCTCACAGAGTGGTGCTTGTGATGGGCGCAGCGTGCGGCTTCGCGTAGGAGGTGATTCCACCGAGCAGCGATTGGTCGGGTAGGCCGGCTGTGTGAGGCATGGCAGACATGGGAGTCGTGAACACTCGCGTGGGAATCTCATCTCGGGCCGAGGCACGCAAATCAATTGGTCGGGTAGGCCGGCCGTGTGAGGCATGGCAGACATGGGAGTCGTGAACACTCGCGTGGGAATCTCATCTCGGGCCGAGGCACGTAAATCTAGGATGATTCTCTCGGACGGAGCCGTTAGCGTTTCGAGCAACCGAGGCTAGACTCGTACCTTCGGCTCCAAGCGGGTCCGTCGTTCCGACGGGGTTTCGGCCACAGGACGTTGCCCAGTAGCATCGTTCTCCAGGCGTCTTGCCAGAGTCCGTCACGCCTGCTCCGGCGTTCGGGCCTCAGGAGAGCAGTTCGCGCTTTGATGACGCGGTTCCGCAAAATGCTTGCGAGGTCCCAACGCATCCAGTCCCTTCGAGGCAGACCGGCAGCGGAGTAGTCGGAGCTCCGTGGCTGGAGCTAGCTCGACGGGTCCTCCGCTGGTCATTCTTCTCTGAGGTGGGCCTCGCAGGAGCGTGGAGAATGTCGGGAAACGCTCGTCTGGAATCTGCGTTCATCCGGCCATCGCCAGACTCATGTCCCGCCATATCCGCAGATCATTGATTGAGATTAAGTGTTGTGAAAACAACCAAGTCCACAACTTGTCCCATATGTAGGTTTAATCTCAATCAGATCTTTGCATCATCCTGTAAAATACATCATGCAATATATATATGTCAGGATCTAGGCATCATATGAGAAAGATTGAATATATCAGTCGATGCAAGCAAGCCTAGAATATAAGTGGGTATGTATCATTCAATTCTACATGTCATTGTATAATGTCGCAGGAGTGGCCTCAAGTCGTGGACGTCCGAGGTCTTATAGACGCCGCTCAGCGGTTTAAGTGAGCATCTCACCTGGGTTCAACTTTGGTACATTTTCACCACACCGGGTACTTCTGCTAGTCTATATATATAAAACACAGTTTGTGTGTGTGTGTGTGTGTGTGTGTGTGTGTGTGTGTGTGTGTGTGTGTGTGTGTGTGTGTGTGTGTGTGTAATGTTACCGATAGACTCCTAAACGGAGAGGCTTACGTGCTTGATATTTGGCATAGACATGGCCATTGAGCCTGGGACGAACATGGCCGAACTCAAAATATTTGACGATCCATATTTTTTGTTCATATTTACCTCAGCGCATTTCAGCGCACGGAATCAACGGAATCAGAGCAGGTGGGTGCTGATTCCCTCAGAGCGATCATGTGATGACGCTATGACGCTATGAACGCTATGAACGATATGACGCTATGAACGCTATGAAAAAAAAAATCGCTATGACACTCTGAACGCTATGACGCTATGACCGCTATGACGCTATGAAAAAAAAAATCGCTATGACGCTATGAAACGCTATGAACGCTATGATGCTATGACGCTGTGACGGTATGAACGCTATGACGCTATGAAAAAAAAAATCGCTCGCTTTGCCAAGGGGCTCGTTTCCCTCCCCCCCCCGTTCCCCTACCCTCCCCTTCCCCCTCCCCCTCCCCCTTCCCTCACCCGCCCGGCAATGCCGGGTACTTCTGCTAGTTACTTATAAAAGCATGCTCATCTATTATGTGTGTATGTTGCAAAATGTCATAAATCTATTTTACTTTCAGGTCACTATTTCTATGCTTGTACAAGTTATAAAGCAGTTCGTTAATAAAAAAGAAAATGCTGAACCATCGGGACTTACAATCGATCAAAATCTTAAACTTCATTTTCTCAAAAAATTTAAGAATAGCAAATACAACTTTTTCAAGCAGTTGTTTAATTATTATTATTATTATTTTTACAAAAGCAGGATAATTAAATGGCTATTCTGCAAATAATATATATTTTTAGATCATTAGATGTGTTAGATGACATGAACAGGAACAAGTGAAATAAAATAATCCAACAATCATGACAACGACAATGACGACTATAAAATCCAAGTCACAGCTGGAAAAATCCATGACAACATAGTCGGTTGAATAAATATGACTTCGGATTTTCAAGCTTCTGTGCACATTTAGTACATCTACTGCTAGCATTTGATGGAGTTTGCTAATCTCTCCCAAAACCATTCCTTGGTGGCTTCTTTGGTGTAATTGTCGGTATTCACTTTATAGGAAAGAAGAGGCTAGTTGAAGCAACAGTAGTTTAATAAGAATCAATCAAACACAATTGTGGAGCATGACCGAAATGCAGAGCCTTATCACGTAAAGCAGTGCAAGTCCGAGCCACACTGAAAATACTCTGAAACACAATCCTTTATATAGCCAGAAAAATAGAAAGTCTCCGCTAAAGAGGTGCACTTTAGGAAAGGGCAATGATGGGCTTTGACAGCCCCCGTCGAGATCCTTTCCTGTGGAAGTGCTGAGGTTGAGGCTAAAATGTGAGAGTAAGCTATTGTGACATTCCCAGGCCCTTATCTTATACAAGCCAGGCCTGCTCCAAGGGCAGGGAATGTGTTTCACAAGGGAGTTTACAGTTTTTTTTTTTTTTTTTTGTATACTGAATCGAGGCTCATGAAAGAGCTAACATTTACTTCACAAACAAATCAACCAGACAAATAAAATACCCAAAAAGAGGGAGCGGAAGACAAGATGGGGAGAGAAGGGGAAGCACACAAACACAACATCCGAGAGCAGGGAGATGTGTGGAAGGGAGAGGGCACGGGGGGAGGAGGAATGGGAAGGGGGGGGGGGGGAGGGAGGGAGAAGTATAAAACACAAGGACACCAAGGACTTCCTGGACAGAAGTTGGTATTTCAAAAAAGTGGAATTGGGGTGAAATTAGCGGGGGTAGAAAAGATAAAGGTTTTGGATGGGGGAAGATAAGAGATGGTGGTGAACAGCTGTTTTAAAGACTTGGAGGGTGGAGTGGGATTGAAGAGAGTGAGGGAGTTTGTTCCAGAGGCGGGAGAAAAGAGGAATGAAGGAGTGAAGGTGAGCAGAGAGTCTTGATTTTGGCAGTTTAACCATAAGAGAGTTGCAGGCAGATCTTGTGCGACCTGTAGGAATATTTGCGGGACAGAGCCCAGAGAGAGCTGGGGGGGCAAGGCCAGAGAGGAGTCGGTAGAAGATGGAAAGACCACCAACCTGCCTGCGGTGAGTGAGTGAGAGGCCCTTGGAGTTAGCTTTATCGCGGGAGATTCCAATGATTCTGAATGCTTTGGTTTCAACAGCGTGAAGGCGAGCTAGGTGTGAGGCAGGAGCACCAGCCCAGAGAGGAGAGCAGTATTCCATTGAGCTGCAGATGAAAGCCTTGTATGTGGTGAGGAGCTCAGGTGTGCCAAGGAAGGACTTCCAACGACGGAGGATGCCCAGTCGGCGACTGGCTTTGGAGGCCAGATTTGAAATGTGGTTTTCCCAGGAAAGATCATGGCAGATAGTGAGACCCAAAAGCTTGAGTGACAGAACTTCTTGGAGAGGATTATTCAGAAAGTGGATGGGAGGGTTGTCCAGTCGGTCTTTTCGGAGATACATCGTAAGAGTGTGAGATTTGTCAGGATTGAAAGACATGTTCCACTTGTTTGCCCAGTCTGTGATTTTGTCCAGGTCTGCAGAGAGTGAGGAGGCTGCAGACTGCCGATCTGAGGGATGAAGAATGGAGCGACAGAGAGTAGAGTCATCAGCAAAGTGCAAAGGATTTTCAAGAGAGTCAGAGAGATCATTGATGAAGACCAGAAAAAGCACAGGGCCCAGAACACTGCCTTGGGAAACTCCAGCCTGCACAGGAAGAGGAGTTGAGAGAAACCCATTCAGGGCCACACGTTGACTACGATTAGAGAGGAGGTCTGCCAGCCATGCGTGGAGATTTCCATGGATACCATAAGAGGAGAGTTTGGTGAGCAGAGCGGGGTGCCAGACCGTATCGAAGGCACGTGAGTAGTGTAATAATGTTGCTTCTGGGACACCTCCGTTTAACATGGGAAATCCCTATCTAATGTCATTTACCCCCTTGTCTTTTTCAAAAATCATAAACACCTCTATTTCTCCCACCCTCATCTTTATGAACCTTTTGTCTGTAGTACCTATCCTTAATGTTGTTCATTAGACCACTCAAACACTACAAATATTTGTTTTCTCTTATAGACCTATCATCCTTCTTCTACATATCATCTGGCAGATTAATCTTTGACCCATTCACTTCCATATTAATTCTTTCCCTCCCTCATTGACCCTAAACACCTATATTTCTCTCACCCTGTTCTTTACGAACCTTCTAACCTTTTGACATGTTATCCTTATTCATTAGACCACTTAAACAATGGTCCTTCTGTGTGAACCTGTGATCCTTCTGACCTTATGGACCTTTTAACCTTTTACTCTTAATATCATCTGGTGAATATAACCCACTCAAATATCGACCCGACAAATATTTGTTTATGCGTGGGAAATAATTTAATTCTCCTACAACTCTCCTCACCGTCTAATACATTAACAAAAAATATGTTTGAGTTTGGTTTTTTATTAAGATATTTTAACTGAGCTAAGATAAAATGGTAAACCTCCCTCAATGTTCTTGTTTGAGCGCCTCCAGTGCCACATACCATTTTTAAATTAAAGTATATATTTTCCTGACAACCATCAAAGTTTTCCGACCACTCAAAAATATTTCCATCTTTTTTACCCAATTCACCGGTATTTAAATTAATTCTCTTATTTGTTTTGTGAACTTTTTTACCAGTTGCCTTTTCAATTATACCTATTTGATATTTTTCACATTCATTATGTTTTCCATTTATATACCAAGGTTGATTACACCTCCACTCTTTAGTCTGGTTGATACTTGGTTCTATCATTTATATAATAGTAAAAAAGGCGGCGGTAGCCCGTTAAAATCCCCAACCCCCCCTTTTTAACTTATCACTTATATATATATATATCTTATCACTTATATATCTTATCACTTATATATATCTTATCACTTATATACTTATATAACCATAAGGGAGACTATCAATTCCATTTTCTAAAATAAACCTCTTATCATCAAAAGCCCCCAATGCTTTCTTATTTATCTCTTCTGAATATAATTGATGTTTATAACTTCTTATTCCATTAATCTTTCTAAACTCTTCTTTCTTTGTTGTTAAACAGTTATAATAATCCTTAAAGTTTATTGTTTCTTTAATAACATTTTTCTTTACACCTTTTAACTTCTTATCAGTCTTTTCAACGTTATTCACAATGTATTTATAAGCATAAGCCTTTGACCTCAATCCCACAAATTCACTCATAACATTTCCTCCTAATTCATCCTTGAACTTTCCAATCACCTTTTTATTTTTAGAAGAGAACAACTCACTCTCTGGACTGTAATTACTCGTGTCATAGATATTAATGTCTCTTTTCATGTCTGAATAAACATCGTTGGTATTAATTTTCAAAATAAAACTATCTGTATCCATATAAAGTAGATTAACATCATTTTGATATTTCTTCCTCAAGTTATTATAAAAGTAATCATACATTAATGACTTTGATAAATCAAGAATTGTTGTTCCAATATAAATAGGTTTGTTCATTTCAATACTCTCTTTAATCAAATGGATCGCACAAAAGTTCTCAGTAAAGACCTCAGCTCGAGTAAAACTCGGTCTATTAATTAATTTTGATGCTTGTTCCCAAGATGTTGATAGTCTGATATTTTGTCTTTTCCTCACATTCTCCATAGTCTTACCAAAGACCGCATTATTCATCAATTTATAAAAGTCTTTCTCAAAATCTGTTTTTGACTCTGTTCTTCTTTGTGTATTAAAATCAATGTACGCCTTTAACCAATGACTTTGATTGAACTTTAGAACCCTATGGATCTTCTCTACTCTTAGACCTTTTGATAAATATTGTCGCAAATTTCTTTGGTGTAGAACATAATTTTTCTTGTTATATAATGTAGTAAGTAATTTTTCTGTTGATTCACCTATATCAAACGATCGTTGATAATCACTCAACCATTCTTTCTTTGGACTTTCTTTCTCACAAGCAAATGGGAGATCTTTGTGTAGGTTATGGAGTTCCTCTGGATATTTTAAATCAATTTCAAAATAATAACCAACTTTTTCTTCATCCAATTCTTTTTGTGTAGAGATACATACATCTTGTAAAACGTTTTTGTAGTCTTTTTCCTTTACCCATCTAAGTTTTCCATAAGGAAGAGCCTGAGACATTGCCCAGCCATACAGGTTGTTCGCGTCATAGTACATCAAGTAAGAACTCTCTTTCGTTGGATCATAATTTGGAAGATATTTGTTATTTGCTTTTGCGTATCTACTCGAGCAGACTTGTGAAATTCCACCTCTTTTTGCCTTTTCAATCATCAAAAGCATATCAACATCGGTTATCAAATCCAAATCTTGTTTTGTCATTTTTAACATTGCACTCCAGGCCAATCCAGGTGCTGTGTAGTAGTGAGCAGGATCCAATCCATATCCAGTGCGACAAACAGATCTAAAGGCTTCAAATACATCGGCCAATAAAAGCACATCAGTTTTGAGATACAAATCGTGATACTCGCCAAGATTCTTGATGTTATATTTTTCCCAAACATTTTGTGCGTGTACATAATCTTTATCAGATATATTACTGTTGTTTAATTTGTTATAGAAATTTTCTTTTGAAGGAAGTTGTGTTTCATTGAATCTCTCAAATGAGTCCATATAGTCATAGGGGTAAATTCCCTTTTGTGTTAGAAAATCTTTATCTAAAAAATACTCTGAAAGACATGGAAACTCTTTTAGATTTTGAACCAAGTTAGCCAATGGACTTGCCATGAATTTAAATGTATCAAGAAATCTGATATGAGTAATAGGAGATGTGTGAATTGTTTTTGTGAATGAAATGTATTTCTGATCCGTGTTTGGAATTGCTGAGATACTTCCAGAAGTCTTTGAGAGTTCCTTGATAAATAGATGTGTATCATAATGAGCGTTGTTATGAAGAAAGACAGGAATGAAAGAGGGGAGTTGATAATTAATATTACAACTTTGATGAGCCGGACCTCTATATTTACCAGTGAGATGACAATGGTCTCTAACCTTTAGACCTTTACCAATTTTCTCCTCACAAATATGACAGACATTGTTTTTTATAAATTCCCTTTTTTCTTTACTTGTTAAGGACATTGGTTTATTGGTTTCTCTCATTATCTTGGTTAATCGAACACAGTCTTTTTCTAGTCGTTTCACAAACTCCTCTGGGGTATTTGAGCCTCTATACATCTCTAACTTGTTATATTTATCACCAACGGATGATTTGATATAATAACAAAAACCACAAGGAGTATGTTTTTGATATTTATTTGTGTATGATTCTTTTGGATCTGGAGAAGCAGTATCATTTTTTTCTAAAATACTTTCAAAATCAGCATATATAACAAATGGATGTTTGATCTTTTTATTTTCATCTTTGAATGTGATCTTTGAGCCTTCTTTAGGCATATTGATTACCGTTGATTTATGTTCGCCACAATAATTTGAATGTTTATCTAATCTTTCTTGTGAATTGAAGAAGTTAAGACAACACAAACAAATATATATTTTATTTGTTCTCTTACAGACTTGTGGTTTTATTAATTTAGCAATATCTTTGATGTATGTATAATGTGAATTTTCGTCTGAATTAAAATATAGAAGATTAATATGAGTTTGTTTACAATTGTCAGAAAGCTTTAAAACCTGAATGTTGTTTGTTTCTGTTAGACCATAAACATTAACTGATAAATTATTCATCTTTTCAAATTTAGGAATATCATTTAAAGTTATCGGAAACTTTAGATCTTTCGTATTTAATGTATTCTCATATTTTTTATAATGAGATACTCTTTCATCATGAAAATGTGGAGGATATAAGTGTGCTAAAATAGACCAGAGAAAACATTTATTGTCTTTATTTTTGATATTGATAACTGCTTTTCTATTTTTGATAACACTGGGTAAATCAATGTAAGAAGAGGCTTTTAGAGGATCTGATTTAAGAATATGAATGTCTATGTAAATAATTTTTCCTATATTGAATCCACTTCCTACGATTGAATTATCCACATCTTGCTCTTGTTTAATAAGTTCATCATAGACTCCTGATGTTTTAAAATCTTGATATGAAGATATAAAGTGTGGCTCAGTTCTCATGTATGGTGCATCTATAACTCCTTCATCCTTTGTCATTTCTAATTTTACTCCCATATAAAATTTAAGTGGTTTCATTTCCTTTAGTGTTTTTTCAATCAACGTTTGAACAGCAGGTTTAACTATTTCTACAGCATCAACTATAGACTCTGGTTCAGGAGGTTTGAAGTTAAAGACTCTTATTTTAATATGTCCTTTGAATGCTCCATCAGAGTTTTTAGTTGTGATAAAATTTGATAAATGTAGATTTGTTTTAAGATGTATTTTGAAGCCTTTCTTGAGGATATTGTTATTACATGTAGAACAGTGTTTTGTTTCAGGTGGAAGAGGGGAAAGTTTGTTAAAAATGTTGTATGTATGTTTTGCGGTGAGAATATGTTGTTTATAATATTTTACTTCCTTCTCGCAAGTATCACAATAAACCATATTTATAGCGTGAGAAAACGTGGTGTTTTATATATATCACTGTGCTTAAAATAAAACACTTTTGGGCTTTACAGCTCCGTTTTATATATATCGCTGTGCTTAAACTAAAACACTTTTTCACTCAGAATCATCTAAGTCATAACTATCACATGAATACTCAGAATCATACTCAGAGTCATCAATAAAGCTACTCTCATAACTATCATTTGAGCACAAACTATTAGTATCATAACTATCATCTGTGTTCAATGAAATACTATCATCACCATCGTCCAAGTTCAATGAAATACTATCATCACTATTGTCCGAGTTCAATGAAATAGTAAAATCTTCACTGTTGTATTGACTCATATTTAATTAGCAGAAAAAACCTTTCCATCTATACCAATATACTTTCTTTCATAAACGGATTCAATCTCTACATTTTTAATATCAAAAGTTATCTTTAAATAATCTCTAACTATCATAGAACGAAATGACATTTCACCAGAAATATTAACATCATTCATTTTACTTAGATCTACACCCTTTGGATTATTAAAGTAAATACAAATTTCTCCACGAGTATTGTTGATGGTCTTATCATTCTTTTTCAAAGTATCGTGGTCAATCACTTTTTCAAGCTTTGAATAAATTGCCAGGAGTAGAGGAGAAACTTTTGTTAGATTTACTTTAATGGATGTCTTTCCAGGTATAGTTAGAGCTCTTCCTTTAAATTAAATAGAGGGGCTCATGTTATTTTCCATAACTGGTTTTACCCAAAAATTTCCATATTTATCTTTGTTCAATTTAACATCTTTGACATATTTTTCTATATCTTTCACCGAAGTAGAGATTGATTGAAATTTGTCTTTTGTGCTTTGAAACATTGTATTTATTAATGAATAAACTTACATTTAGTTTAAGTAAAAATTTACCACATAAATATGATAAGTTCTGAAGGATATTTAGAATTTCCAGACTCTCCATATGATAAATTAGAGAATTGTCCGGCTTGTGATAGAGTGGGGCTTAATGATGAGGATTCATATAAACAATGTTTATTCTGTGATTATATTCTAATTAATGATAATAAGAAATATAAAATAACATATAACTCTTTTAAATTAGAACCAAAAATGAATTACTTTACAAGATTAATAAGAGAGATGAATGTTAAGCATTATGGTGATAATACACCATTTCTTACAAGGAAAGAGACTCTTTGTATTGAGAAAATGTATAAGGGTTTAATGATATTTATTATTCAAAATAATTTTAATGGAAATGTTAATACAAGATACTACATAAATAAAATAATGAATTATTTTGAAATTAAACCCAAACTCAGGATAAAATATAGAGTTTCTAAAATAGCTCAAAAAAAGTTGGATGACTTGTTTTCCAAATATATAAATGAATGATTTTTTACCCGTTTGGGAAAATAAAATAAAATTTAATAACCATAAAAACATTCCAAATTCATTGAGATGTCTAATAGTTGGTTCAAGCGGATGTGGAAAAACCTGTTTGCTTTTAAAGATGCTCCTTACCCCCAACTTTTTAGATTATGATAATTTAATAATTTTTACGAAGTCAAGTTTTCAACCCGAGTATCAACTACTCTCACAGGGTTTTAATGCAGGTCTTAAAAAGGAAGACATTATCGGTTTATTTAAACTTCAAAACAAACTAAATGATTATAATATTGAGGATATAATACAACTATTTTGTGATACACAGAAACCTAAACCAAAACCCATAACTTGTATTCTCAGTGATAATACGGATGATATACCTTCACCTCAAGATTTAGATAAATCAAAAAAGAACCTCGTCATCTTTGATGATTGTGTTAATGAGAGAAACCAAACAGTAATGGATAGCTACTATACAAGAGGGAGACATTCTTCTTGTAATTGTATTTATCTTAGTCAGTTATATTTTCAACTCCCTCGACGCTCAATAAGAAACAATGCTAATACTTTTATTTTATTTAAGTTAAATTCAATAGATGTAAATAATTTTTGGAGAGATAATTGCTCTACGTTATGTAGTAAAAAAGAATTTGAAAATTATATGAAACACACGATTGGAAAATATAAATATATTGTTGTGAAACAAGATGAGATATTAAAGGATGTATTTTTATTTTAAACATAATTACATATATAAATGACAACAATTATTATTAACCTTGTGGGTAAATCTGCTTCTGGAAAGAACTTTCATAAATCTAAACTCTTGAATAGTAAAAATGAAAAGATTGTAAGTTTTTTTAAAAAACACCCTATGATTCGTTTTGTGAGTACTACAACCAGAGCAAAGCGACCAGGAGAAGTAGAAGGGAAAGATTATTACTACATTTCAATGGAGGAACATATGCGATTGAGGAACGAAGGTCAAATATTTGAGGAGGTCTCTCTTGGTTCTACAAAATATTCACATTGTAAGAGTGAGTTAAATAAAGTAAAATCTAATGGTCTTGGGATTTTATAAAATAATCCTGAAGGAATGAGACAAATTATTAAACAATTGTGTGGTGATGGAGTTAAGATTTTATCATTCGGTTTTGATATCGATGAGGAGACTCAACGCAAACGTATGAAAAGCAGAGATACAAGTATTAGTGAAGAAGAAATAACAACTCGTATTAATACCAATAAAGAATTTGATGAAATATTTAAAGAAAAATATTTATTTCAACACATTTACTATAATGATGAAGAAAAGGAAAATTTTCACATTGACCTTTACAATTCATTAAATGATATTTTTCAATAAATAAATACAGAAAATGAATACCGAAGAAAGAGAAAGAAAGTTTAAAGAACATCAAGAGTTGGTTTCAAAAGTTGTAAAACAACAGGAAGAGATAAAGAAGAAACGGAGACAGAAACTAACTGGTGAAGAAGCCTTTGAAAGAAAACAAGAGAAATTCTTTAAACCACTTTTGAAAACTCAACACTCACCTACAGTTCCCACGGTAGAATTTACTCCGAAAAAACTTCAAATGCTCAAAGATTTTAGTCAGATAACAAAACAAGAACTTGGTGAATTAGAATATGATGACGAGGGATTATTTCGGAAACTTGAGGAGGTAAATCAACCCCCTAATTATGTTGTGGAAGCTCTTCAAAACAATGAATATTCGGCGGGTTCAAAAACCAGAGCAGGTCTCATTCCAACAGAAGAACCAGCAGTGTTTCATCTTGTGAAAGAAAAGGTATTGATATTTAATGATGAATTGATGTTCTTGAGTTCTACTCAACCAAATGTTAAATTAACTCCAAGATTAATGTTTCTTCTAACAAACCCCGGATTCAGCGGTTCAAAATATTTTGAGGAACCACTTGATATGGAAAGAGAGGAAGATAGGGTATATATTGAGTTGTTAAATGCACTTGATTATGGAGTTTCTGTTGCTGGTAAAAGTAAGAAGAATGAGAAGGAGAAACATATTATTGATGCTTTAAGTAAACTTGGTTCAGGTGTTAGTTTTCTTCCAAATGACCCATCACAATTAGTTAATAGGCTATTATTGTTGTTAGGTAGTAAGAAGGCTGGAAACAACAATTGTTTTAATGAATCCTCAGCCATTTTAGATCAGTTGATGAATATGAAAATAATTAATAAATGTCAATACAAAGATGTTTTATTAGATATTAAATAAGATGAGAAGCACAATTCTTAGTTTTAATTTCACAACGAGCGATTACACAACTTCATTCCCTTACCCACTACAACTTGACCCCCTTACCTCATATGAGGCATCTTTGTTGTCAATGGAAACTTACAATACCCTTTTTAATATCACAGAGAAAAACAACAAGTTTAGTTATAATCCAGGAAGTGGATATAAAACTATAACCGTTTCACCTGGAGCTTACGAGATTTCTCAAATATCTTCAGAAGTCTCTCGCCTTATGAAAGAAAAAGGTGATGAACCAAAAAATATTGTAATAGATATTCAAAAACACACTTCAAAATCAACTATTAAACTTAAAAATAATTATAAAGTTGATTTCACGATTGAAAATTCGTTTAGAGAGCTATTGGGCTTCTCTTCAAAAAAGATTGAAAATAACGGGACGTTTTACAGTGATAATGTTATCCAAATATCCTCCGGTATAAATTCAGTATTAATTCATTGTGATTTGATTGATGGTGCTTATAACGATGGAATAAGAACAAATACAATATTTTCATTCAGTGCATACTCAACCCCGATTGGTTATAAATTTAATATGGAACCAAAAAATCTTGTCTATTTACCTGTGTCAGGAAAAACCATATACAGAGTAAATTTTAGGATAACCGACCAAGATAATCGTATGATATCCTTTAATGATGAAATTATATCCATCAGAATTCACCTACGTGAAGTTTTTCAATAAATAAATAATGGTTATTGTGAGAAAACACGAGTTGGGAAAATATAAAATAATTACAGGGGAGGGCATGTTCCTTTCACCAGACTATACAAGGTATGTGGGTAGAGGATACTATAAACCTAAGAGACAACGAGGTGTAGGTCATCAATTTCGAAATAAAGGAGATGGGATAATTGATACTCTAATGGGTATTGGTTCAACCATCCTTAAACATAAAGACCTAATTGGTTCAACTGCTTCTGCCGTGGGCTCCGTTGCGGGTGCTATAAAGAGTATAAAAGATGCTCAAAAGGAGTCTCATAAATTACAAGCAATCAAAGAAATAAAAAAAGGTAAAACTCAACTATCTTCACAAGAACGACAAAAAATCATTAAAATACTTGGGTCAGGGTTTCAACAATTTTAATGCTATATAAATACAAGTATGGAAGCGATTGATAGTATCTATGATTTGGATGATACGATTATCATTTCAAACTCCACTAAAAAGGAAGACTATTTTAAGGTAAATGCTATAACAGGAACAGACTGGAATTCAAACGGAACAAAAAGTTTTGAAATAAATAATCAACAAACTTACTTGAATATAGCTGATAGTTTCTTGCTGTGTAAATTTAAATTCACTAAGGCTGCGAATAATACTAATGCTACACTCGTAAATGATTTCTTCTGGAAAATGTTTGACAGTGTCCGCCTGTATATTGGAACACAAGAGGTTGAAGCGGTTGATTATGTCTCTGCTACATCTGAAATGATGAAATTTACACTATATTCGTTTAGTGATAGAATGGGTAAGGGAGCTGTTGAAGGTTTTATTCCTGATATGTCAACGGGTACAAACGCAGACCCTGGTTATAGTCAAAGGAAGTCAATGTATAATGATGACGCAAAAGCTGAGAATAGTTTTACCATAGCAGTACCTCTGAAAGGTATATTTGGATTTTGTGATTATGATAAAGTTTTGTATGGGCTTAAAATTAGATTTCAACTACAAAGGAATGATAATGTAAATAGATTGCTTTTTGGGGATGAAAATGCTTTTGGAGAAAATAATAAATTTGTTATTAATGATTTGTGTTGGTATATCAGTGAATATACTCCTAATCTTAAAACGGAAGAGATGTTAAATAGAAGACTTAACTCAAAGAAACCGCTAAATGTATCATACCTTAAAAGAAGATGTCAACACGTTAAACTGGAACACACTACCTACACTTGGAATTTGGGTGTTCTTCAAGGAAAGCCACGATACCTCTGGCTCATTTTTAAAAAACCAGATGGAGAGGACGGTACTAATAAGAACAATGCGCTGAGTGATAATGCTAAGGTGAAACAACTTCGGGTTTCTCTTGATGGCACATTTTATCCGCGAGATAGATTGGAAATTGATTGGGAAAAAAATGATTATGCGGAAGCCTACAAGTCCTACCAAAAGGTGTGTGAAAGTAATGGTAATAATGATCCTATTTTGGATATGGTTGCATTTCAAAAACTTTATACAATCTACGCAATTGACCTGAGTTCTCAAAAGGAAACTATAAAGTCTAATCGAGTGGATACTTCTCTATACATTGAAAGAGGGGAGAGTGAAGAGGTTAATGCATATTGTTTGCTTTTGGAGGAAACAGAATTACAGATTAATACAGATAATGGTGTGATGATTAATATCACATAGGTTTTTTCTCATAAATAAATGGTTGGGGTATATGTTAATCAAATCAATCTTAATAAATTAACATCTTGTATTCAAAATCAAAAGCCTTGTATTATTAATGTTAATACAATTCAAAGAAAAGGAGCTGTAAGAATTGATGTTTTACTCACACACACACAAGTAAAAACACTAAATGATGTTGGATCACTTAAAATTAAAATGACGAAACCTATGTTAAAGAAATATTCAATAGACGAGTCAAGAGGAGGATTTCTCCCGTTTCTAATTCCTTTATTTGCTGGTTTAAGTGCGGCGGGAGCATTGACTGGTGGTATTTCAGCAGTGGTAAAAACTGCTAACGAAAGGAAGGCACAACTAAAAGCTCAAAAAGAATTGGAAAGACATAACAAGGAGTTGGAGAAACAAATTAGTGGAAGTGGTGTAATTGTAGATTTTGCTCAAAAACTTGAAAGTCTACCTGATAAAGCTAGATTGTTGGTTGGAGATATGCTTTCCTCTATCGCTCAAGCGGGTGTTAAACTAACTAAACGGGGTAATGGATTGTATCTTTCTCATAAATAAATGGATAAATGGTTTAAACAATTTGGAAAGAATACAACGTCAAATATAGAACTAGCTAAGTATTGTAAAACACTAAAAATTGATAATGTGGTTATTTGTATGAGAGATGAATTAATACATATAAATAAGAATACAAAGAATATTATTATGAATTTAGACACACAGAATGGTTCTCATTGGGTTTGTATTCATAATAGTCAGGATAAATATTATTTTGATAGTTATGGTATGCCACCACCTGTTGAAGTAATACAATTCTTACAGAATGGTGTTTATCAAACATTTCAAGTTCAAGAAATTAATTCTAAATGTTGTGGTCAATTATGTTTATATGTATTATTTCAACTCAACAATAATGAAAATTTTTATGATATCATTTTTAATCTAATATAAATGACTTATGTTGGAAAAGATGGTTCTATCTTTGGAAAATCCTCTCAGGATATTGATTTATCAAATTATTATACAAAGGCACAGGCTGAACGACAAAAATATAGTGTAAGTAAAAATATTAATATGAAGAATACTTATAAATTAATCAATTATCCAAACCCTACAGATGCGAATGACTTAATTAGATTAAGTGATTTATCACAATATATATTTTTTAAAGAAAACAGCACGTTTTGTTAAACAAGTAAAATTTACAACCACAACACCTGGTTATACTGACCATACACCTTTCCTCATTGAATTTAACTACCTGCTTACAATTGAATTTTATAAAGAAGGACATTTAGTTAATATGCGAATTAATAAATGGGGGTATGATATGCCTGATTTAGGGTATAATTGGTCTTTTTCAATAAACATAGAAGACCTACATGATTTAAATCAGTCTCGTAAAGAAGAATATTATCCACTTGGTGAAGATAAGGATTTATGTGGAAGTACAATTAGTAAACAACAAATACGTGATTTTAAGAAAAGAAAAATATATGATAGTATAGCGATGGTTCGCATGACAAAGAAGGAAGGTAATGAGATAAGGATAGAAAGCCGAGGAATACAAACCGATTTGGTAGTGGGAAGATGGGGTGGTATTACCTGTCATAATATTAATCTCACATATATTTCTGATACATAAATGGCAGGAAGAAGACTACAAGAGAATTATAATTTTTGTATTCAAGGATACCTACAAGAAAAGGGTGCTCGGTATTACATACCTTATGATTTGGAGCATATACATGGGAATTTTGTCATTAAAAACTGGCCTTATACTGATATTGTTAAACCCACAAATAGAGACTTGTTTAAAATATTAAATAAAAATGAACTTCTCAAAGTTATGAAATATAAAACTCTTTTAGAAATCGTCAACAAATCTTATTGGTATCCTATTATGAGAAAAATAATTATAGATACAAGAATATCACAAAATCCAGATGAGTATATGTATAATATTCTTTGGGGTTCAAACTCAAGGGTAGCAAGGGATGAGGAAGGAGTTGAAGAAGAGAAGGAGGAAAGAGAGAAAAGAGAGAAGGAGGAAAGAGAGAAAAAGGAGAAGGAGGAAAGGGAGAAAAAGGAGGAGGAGAGGGAGAAAAAGGAGAAGGAGGAGAGGGAGGAAAGGGAGCAAAGAGAGAGGGAGGAAAAATATAAAAAGATGGAAATCAGTGAGATTCATAAAAGATTGAGTGTATTACAGCAAATAAATCAATCTCAACGCACCGAAGAGGAAATTAAAGAATTAACAACTCTTATGAAGATAATGGTTTCAAAAATAACAACGTCAATGTCTTCAATTTCAGGGAGGAGATTTAAACGAGAAAGTGGTGAAGAAGAAGAAGAAGGAAAAGATTATGTGATTGATGATGTTGGTGTCATTGACTTTAGTTAGTTTTTATTTGTAAATAAATGGAGGAGAGAGTGAAGGCATTCCTTAGGATTCTTTATGTTTTAAAAATAAAGATTGAAATGTATATGTTGAAAACCAAAAAGGTTTTGATACTCTGTCGGAATTTTTCTGATAAATAAATATGAGTTATTGTCTCAAATGTAAAAAGAAAACTAAATCTAAAAATATCTCTTATGTTAAAGCTAAAAATAATAGAGTTTATCAAAAAGGAATATGTCAAGTGTGTGGCTCTAAAAAGTGCCAATTCATCTCACCTAAAAGAGGAGGAGACATACAAAAGTTTCTGTCAGGAAGTAAATTTACAACAACTGGAATTCCAGGGGAATTACACCTTCCAGGGTATTCTTTCTGTGGTCCAGGAACAAACTTGGATAAAAGATTAGATGAGGCTGACAATCCTAAACCTTGGTCTAAACCTACAAATAGGGTTGACGAAGTGTGTATGAAGCATGATATTGCTTATGGGAAAACCACTACGTTGACTGAAAAACATAAAGCCGACAGCGAAATGTTGTATAATTTGTCTTTGATACAAAATCCAACGTTGAGAGAGAAAGTTGATAGGTTTATTGTGAGAAATTTGATAAATGCTAAATTGAAACTTGGTCTTGGTTATTCCTCAAAAAACTATTAGGCTCTAATGATGTCATCAAGACTGAGGAGCTTTTGGCTGAAGAATTACACAAACCTATAATCACAAAGTTTAAAAGAAGGAAGGTTTATTCTAAATACACCGACCACATATGGTCCGCTGATTTAATTGAATTGAATAATGACAGGGGATACAGGTATGCTTTAACCGTTATTGATTTGAGGAGTAGATTTGCCTGGGTTGTCCCTTTAAAAAATAAAAGGGGTGATACTTTAATGTTAGCCTTTAAGCGAATATTTGATCGGGATAAAAGGAAACCAAAGAAGTTATGGACTGATGAGGGAACAGAGTTCTATAACAAAATATTCATGAAATTTCTTAAGGGGAAGGGTATTAAATTATACAGCACCTTTAATGAAGGAAAGGCAGTTGTTATTGAGCGTTTTAATCGTACTTTGAAAGAGAAATTATATAAAAAATTCACAGAACTCGGTTCTCAAAAATGGGTGTATTTAATTCAGGATATTGTAGATGATTACAACAATACAGTTCATTCATCAACACAATCAAAACCATCAGAAACATTTACAAAATTAGAATATGAAAAGGAGATTAATTTGAGAAAGCCCAAGTTCAAAGTTGGTGATATGGTAAGGATATACAAATGGAAAAGCCATTTTGAGAAAGGTTATACACAAAAATGGACTCGTGAATTATTTAAAATCATTGATGTAATGGATGCAGTCCCTTGGACCTACAAATTATATGATTTAAATGAAGAAGAAATCTTGGGTTCATTTTACTCGCAAGAATTACAAAAAACACAAGTAAGCAGATAATACCCTTGAAAATAATAAATAAATAAATAAAATGTAATGGGGATACGTTTTTATATCTGTGAACCCCAAACACAGAATCCCACAACTTTTTAGTTGGGGCTTAACTTTTGTGTGTGTATAATGGGGATACGTTTTTAAATCTGTGAACCCCAAACACAGAATCCCACAACTTTTTAGTTGGGGCTTAACTTTTGTGTGTGTATAATGGGGATACGTTTTTAAATCTGTGAACCCCAAACACAGAATCCCACAACTTTTTAGTTGGGGCTTAACTTTTGTGTGTGTATAATGGGGATACGTTTTTAAATCTGTGAACCCCAAACACAGAATCCCACAACTTTTTAGTTGGGGCTTAACTTTTGTGTGTGTATAATGAGGATACGTTTTTAAATCTGTGAACCCCAAACACAGAATCCCACAACTTTTTAGTTGGGGCTTAACTTTTGTGTGTGTGTGTATGTGTGAGTGAGTCATAATAATATACAAACCCTAACCCAACCCCAACCCTAACCCAACCCCATCCCTAACCCAAACCCATCCCTAACCCAACCCCATCCCTAACCCAACCCATCCCTAACCCAACCCCATCCCTAACCCAACCCCATCCCTAACCCAACCCCATCCCTAACCCAACCCCATCCCTAACCCAACCCCATCCCTAACCCAACCCCAACCCTAACCCTAACCCTCACATTCAAAATCCCAACCCTAACCCAACCCCATCCCTAACCTAACCCCATCCCTAACCCAACCCCATCCCTAACCCAACCCCATCCCTAACCCAACCCCATCCCTAACCCAACCCCAACCCTAACCCTCACATTCAAAATCCCAACCCTAACCCAACCCCATCCCTAACCCAACCCCATCCCTAACCCAACCCCATCCCTAACCCAACCCCATCCCTAACCCAACCCATCCCTAACCCTCACATTCAAAATCCCAACCCTAACCCAATCCCATCCCTAACCCAACCCCAACCCTAACCCTCACATTCAAAATCCCACCCAAACCCTAACATAATCTTTTTTTAATTCTTTTTTTAAAATATGTATTTCATTTTTTTTTTTTCCTCTTCTTCCAATTCTGTCTTTCAAGGCTTTCAAGTTTGAAGAAGTAGAAATGGGAAGAAAGAATTTTCCAGCATTTTCTTCCTCGAACTTTCTTGATATTGCTTAAATCAAGCGTCATTAAACAAAGAACATTGTTCATTGCTTTAGAATCCAAAGAGTCTCCAAGATGGACCCCACAGGTAGAGTCTCCAAAATAAAACCAACTTTCCAAGTTCCCAAGGTATAACCACATTCCTGTTGAGCCTCCAAGATAGGTATCACATTCCGAGTCATCAAAACAAAACCCCCATTCCGAGTCTCCAAAAATATAACCATCTTTCCAAGTCCCCAAGGTAGAACCACAATTTTCAGAAATATTGGGGGTTTCCGTGATAAGTCTCACATAGTATAACTGCGGACCATCAGGGAAAACTTCCCTTTCCCAATTTTTTAGGGTTTCTATGATGTGTCTCACATAGTATAACTGCGGACCATCAGGGAGAACTCCCCTTTCCCAATTTTTTAGGGTTTCTATGATGTGTCTCACATAGTATAACTGCGGACCATCAGGGAGAACTCTCCTTGCCCAATTTTTTAGGGTTTCTATGATGTGTCTCACATAGTATAACTGCGGACCATCAGGGAGAACTCTCCTTGCCCAATTTTTTAGGGTTTCTATGATGTGTCTCACATAGTATAACTGCGGACCATCAGGGAGAACTCCCCTTTCCCAATTTTTTAGGGTTTCTATGATGTGTCTCACATAGTATAACTGCGGACCATCAGGGAGAACTCCCCTTTCCCAATTTTCAGAAATTTGTGGGTCTCCAATGTATGACTTGTATTCTGGCTCATCAAGGTAGAACTTGTTCAGTGGGTTTTGTTTTGATAACTCACAACAAGTATCATCATGGTAAAATTCTTTTTCAGGATTTTGTGGATCTCCAAGGTATAACTCTTTGGCTGGGTCATCAAGGTAGAACTCGTTCTGGGGGTCTTGGTTGTTCAAAATGTTTTCAAACAAAAAAATAACTTCATCCCAAGTTGTGTTAAAAGCAGAATTTTCATTTCGTATCTCAGATACAATTTCCTGTGAAAGAAAATAACAATGTATTAATTTAATACAATATTTTTATTTGTATAAATCAAGCTCTATGAATATTAAAATAAACTTTGTTAACTCTTACATGAGTCTCATCTAAAAAAAAAAAAAAATAAATAAATAAATAAATAAACAAACTTACCTCCATTGATAAGAGGTTCGAGTCCAGTTCATCAATCTGAAGGTTGAGTTCTACACAGGTAGTAGGACTCCAAGGAATAGCAAAGTTATCCCATTCCATTTCGGCATAGTAGTCCATTCTCAAGTGAAGCAGAAAGCGTGTTTGAAAAAGCCTGTGTGGTCGGTGCCTTTTATAAGAAGGGCTGGGTGTGTGTCATTTCCTGTGAAAATTCCCTGGGCAAACCTGGGCGTGTCTTAATTGGAAAAGATGTGATGGAAATTCCCTGAAAATGATGTAATGTATTACCTGGAAATGATACAATGCTGAAGAGTTTATAAAGTGGGTGGGACTTAGCAAAAGTGGGCGGAGCTTAGCAAAAGTGTGCGGGGCTTAGAAAAAAATGGGCGTGGCCTAACAAAATGGGTGGGGCTTAGTAGAAAGGTGGGCGTGGCTTAACAAAAAGTGGGCGTGGCTTACCAAAAAGTGGACGGAGCTTAACAAAAAGTGGGCAGAGCCTACCAAAAAGTGTGTGGCACTGGAGGCGCTCAAACAAGAACATTGAGGGAGGTTTACCATTTTATCTTAGCTCAGTTAAAATATCTTAATAAAAAACCAAACTCAAACATATTTTTTGTTAATGTATTAGATGGTGAGGAGAGTTGTAGGAGAATTAAATTATTTCCCACGCATAAACAAATATTTGTCGGGTCGATATTTGAGTGGGTTATATTCACCAGATGATATTAAGAGTAAAAGGTTAAAAGGTCCATAAGGTCAGAAGGATCACAGGTTCACACAGAAGGACCATTGTTTAAGTGGTCTAATGAATAAGGATAACATGTCAAAAGGTTAGAAGGTTCGTAAAGAACAGGGTGAGAGAAATATAGGTGTTTAGGGTCAATGAGGGAGGGAAAGAATTAATATGGAAGTGAATGGGTCAAAGATTAATCTGCCAGATGATATGTAGAAGAAGGATGATAGGTCTATAAGAGAAAACAAATATTTGTAGTGTTTGAGTGGTCTAATGAACAACATTAAGGATAGGTACTACAGACAAAAGGTTCATAAAGATGAGGGTGGGAGAAATAGAGGTGTTTATGATTTTTGAAAAAGACAAGGGGGTAAATGACATTAGATAGGGATTTCCCATGTTAAACGGAGGTGTCCCAGAAGCAACATTATTACACTACTCACGTGATATGTCAAGGGAGACAGCTCTAATTTCCTGTTTGGCATTGAGGACCTCCATCCATTGTTGAGAAACCAGAAGCAGCATGTCCAGAGTAGAGTGAGCAGGTCTGAAACCAAATTGATGATCAGAGATCAAGCCATTGGAGAAGAGGAAAGATTTCTTATCTGAAACAATGATGGATTCCATGACTTTGCTGATAATTGGGAGAAGGCTGATTGGACTGTAGTTGCTGGGATCTGTTTTTGCACCTTTTTTGTGCAAAGCGGTGATGTTGGCAGATTTCCAAGCAGATGACAGATGACCTTGAGCAAAAGAGAGGGTGAAGATAACAGAGAGAGGGAGTGAAAGAGCGGAAGAACAGGATTTTAGGACCCGTGGGCTGATGCCGTCAGGTCCAGTTGTAGAATCACAGTCGAGGGTTGACAGAAACTTTTCCACCTTGTCAGGAGGAAAGGACACAGAGTCCAGGAGCAGCTGGGTACGACTGGGTATGGTGGGTACAGAGAGGGATGGGTTTGGGACACAAGATTTAGAGGCAAACACAGAGTTGAGGCATTCAGCTTTTTCACGTGCGGAGTCAGCCGTGTGGCCATTTGAGGTGAGGGAGGGGATGGAGGGGGAACAAACACCAGAAACATATTTGACCAGACGCCACCAGGATTTGGAAGAGGGAGACAGATAAGAGAGTTCTGTCCTGAGAACCGAGAGATATTGTTTCCTGGCTCTCCTGAGGGTGGACACACACTTGTTTCGGGCTTTGTGAAAGGAAATGAGATTTCCTTCCGTTGGATTTGCTTTCCAGGAGACGAAAGCAAGTTGTTTCTGTGAAATAGCCTCACCACAAGATTCCGTGTACCATGGACAGGAGGAAGGGTATGACAACTGAAGACGAGATGGGATAAATCTGTGCATGAGAGAGAGCAATTTACTTTGGAAGAATTCCCAGGATGAGTTGACGTCAGAGGCGGTAGAGATGGGAGACCAGTCCAGATGATTGATGGCTGCTTGAAGACCGTGCCAGTTGGCCTGATTGAAATGCCAGACTCGTCGACGCTGAGGAGGCTCTCTGAGAATGGTCAGAGAGATGTCCACTTTAACAAGCACATGATCAGATGAACCGATTGGAGCAGAAGAAGAGCAGCAGACATTTTCAGGGAAGTTAGTCATAACCAAGTCCAGAAGAGAAGGTGCTCCGTTGACTGAGATCCGGGTCGGGAAATTGACAGATTGTGTCAGTCCCAGTGAGTCGCAGAAGTCCTTTGCTGAAGAGCCATGGCTGGTGAGAGAGGTACCCACACCCAGCCAACTAGCATGGTGACAATTAAAATCAATATGTTGCGGAGATGAGGACTGTATATTTTTTTGATTGTGTGCTGTACTATTATTATTATTGGTTATTCTGCGCCCCCCTACCTCCGGAGCTGTGTAAAGGTGAAAGGGGATCCCATAATTAGTCCACGAGCATACACATCAGCCAAGTAATAGAATACCCCTGTTGGTAGTTATCTCTTATTCTGTGTTTTAGGGTAAGGCTGTGTCTCCCATTAATTGAAGTACTCCATTGCACCAGTGAAAGAGAATAGATCCCCTTTCCTTCCCATCCCCAAAACCTCCATTTCCAT
Source organism: Myxine glutinosa (assembly GCF_964187855.1). Classification (NCBI taxonomy): domain Eukaryota; kingdom Metazoa; phylum Chordata; class Myxini; order Myxiniformes; family Myxinidae; genus Myxine; species Myxine glutinosa. The sequence goes on from NW_027616526.1 coordinate 223,142, forward strand.
ATTACATCCCCTCTCGTCATTGCTGAGCCCTCGATTCCCAATCACCTCCCCTCCAATAACCGCCATTGACCATGTGCTTGAGTCGGAGAAGAAAGGCGTGTCTCCACCTCGTCAGAGGGGAGGAGGGGCGTGCCCACCCGTCGTCATCCAGGGCGGAGCCCGAGGGTCGCGCGACCAACCAGGGCCGAGGTGAGCACCCCGATGGGTGTGTCCAAAACGCCGGCGCCGTAATCGCTGGAGGCGCTATAAAAGGCGCAAACGGAAGTGACTAGTGAGTTGGTCTGAGTCGGTTGCCAGAGGGAGTTGGTCGTCAAGAGAGAGTCGTGAAGAGTCAGTCAGTAGAGGTGGTGGTCAAGTGGTTGCGTTGGTTGCGGTGAGGAGTCGGTGGTAAAGAGTGAGGGACCAAGAAAGAGTTGAGGGTTTGGACCAACGAGTCAGACAAGTCCTGGGAACGCAGCGGATGGAGGCCGCAGCAGCAAGAACACCCAACAGCCAAAGGGGGCCTGAACGGCGGTTTGGAGCAGGGCCGAAAAGGAACGGCGGCTGCTAAACGCGCCGGTTGAGCTGCAGGACCCCCTTGGACCTTTCCTCTCCCTCCAGCCATCCACCTCCTGCCTTTCCACCCTTCTTGTATACGTGAGTTTGTTTTGTTTGTTCTGTCCCTGGGTATTTAATTAAGTCTGTAGGTAAGCTAGTATTTTCCCTGTGTCACCTGCGTCTTATGTGTTGTAAATAAACCTTGATTGCTCCTTTTTGCTTGTGTAAATAATAAATCAAATTACTCTTCTGTCCGTCTATTCGTTTTATTCCTTTTCCTCTTGCATTTCGTCGTTGCAGTCTTTTCCCAGATTGGGCAGCTGTGGTGCGATACGGCCAAAGTTCTGGGTGAATCGGGTGAGTCAGGGATCCTGTTAGGTCGCGGTTAAACACACCACCGCTCGGTCATCATAACATCTAAACCGCGATCTGTAACAATTGGTGTCTGGGAGTGAGATTCGGGGCCCAAACCAAATTTTTAAAACATCTAGGAAAAAATTTGGTCAAAATTTGGAGCGGCCGAAATTTGTTTTGTTTTACAAAACCCGAATTTTGAAATCGCGCCATGGCTGGTCAAGGCGACGGGATGCCGGTGGGAGAGATAGACGGGGTAGAATCGACCCAGGACCTCGGGGAAATGTATGTGGAGGAAAGGGAGGAGGAGAGCAATGAGGTGGTTGAGGGTGTATCAGACGCACAAAATGGCGCTCTCGCGCACGAGGTTTCAGGCGCACAAAGAGGCGCCTCGCACGAGCGCGCGGTAGTCGAGCCTGCTGTATCAGCGGGCTTTAACATGCAGCAGTTCATGGCACGGTTTAGCGAATACATGGCACAGTCGAAGTGCGACAACGAAAAAAGAGCCAGGGAAATGGAGGGAATGGAAAACAGAATGGGGGAGCGACTAGGAAATCAAATCGGGGAGTTAGACAAGAAATTTGGGAAGTTAGACAATAATTTTGAGGGGTTAGACAACGGGATAAAAGAGGTAAATAATGGGTTAACGGGGGTGGAAAACAGAATGGCTGCCCAGGAGAATCAGTTAGAGGGGGTGAAAAATGGGTTAATGGGGTTAGAAAATAGGATGGAGGACAAATTGCGGGAAATAGGGGAACAATCTGCCAGGGAAATCAAACAAATGGGAGAGCAGACAGAGGAGGTGAAAATCGGGGTAGAAACCAAACTGGATGCTCAGAGGGATGAATTGGGACAGATGAGGGTGGCATCTACAAAAGAGATGGAGGAAATACGACGAGGGGTATGTGAGGAGGTTTCGGGGCTACGCGAGGAGGTAAAGCGAGGTGAGAAGCGTATGGAGAAAGAGGTGAGAAATAATACAGCAAAGTTACAAGGGGGAATAGAAGATCTGACGGAGGAGGTGGAACAGCTGACAGAGGGACAAACGAAGTTAGTGGAGCAGGTTCAAAGGAACACTGCAGTACTCGGAGGGTTAAAGGCGACACAAAAAGAAATTAAAAATGACTTGATAGCGACACAGAGGCAATGTCAGATGGTACGTGAGGAACTGACAATGAGGGTGGACGAGGTGACAGAGATAATGGAGACAAAGGACTGGGAGGTGAGGATGCACATAGAGACGGTCACGGTAGCCTTAGAGGACGAACTTGAGGAGACGCACCGAGAAATAAAAGAGGTTAAACAAAAATTAGAGGAAGTGGAAGAAGAGGTGAGTGAAATTAAGAAGAGACGGACAGAAACTAAGAGAGAAATCCAGGAGGAGGTAATGGAATTGGTACAAGGTCGGTGCTCAACTCATGATGTGATGCTCACTAACCAAATAAAGAGTTTGCAGGTGGCAAAGGAGGTGCGGAGACGAGGTACGGAGGTGAGTGGCAATGTATATGATGTGAGGAAAGCTTCAGTCGGCTTGGGGATTGGTTTGGATCCGGGTGTTCGTGAGAGGCCATTGGTGAAGTGTGCGACAGGTCAGGTGTGCGAAAAAAGAGGTGTGCGAGAATGTCCGACCATGGGGTGTGTGAGGAAAAAGTGCACGCCGAGGAGCGAGTGTGCCGTCAGGAGTGAGTCGGTCATAGCGCATGTGCGAGGGGGTACATGGAAGCGCGGTGTGGTGAGTGTTACGGAGGAAGTAACGAAAAAGTGTGCGTCGGCGAGTGGGTGTGTTATAAAGTGTGGGAGTGAAACCGAGTGCGAGCGAGAATGCACGTCGGGGTGTACGGAGTGTGACACGAATAGTGAGTTGGTGATGGCGCAGGTGCGAGAGGGCACATCGGAGCGCGAGTGTGAAACCGAGTGCGAGCGAGAATGCACGTCGGGGTATACGGAGTGTGACACGAATAGTGAGTTGGTGATGGCGCAGGTGCGAGAGGGCACATCGGAGCGCGAGTGTGAAACCGAGTGCGAGCGAGAATGCACGTCGGGGTGTACGGAGTGTGACACGGAGAGTAAGGTGGTGGTGGAACGTGTGCGAGGAAGCACACCTGAGTTGGTCATGGCGCGAGTGTGGGAGAGCCCATGTGAGCGCGTTAGTGGGTGGATGCAAGAGTGCATGCCCAGGGTGAGTGTTACGGAGGACGTAACAGAGGAGAGGTGTGGACCAAAGTGTGCGCAAGAGTGTGCGCGAGAGGTGTGGTGTGTAACAGGGAGAGCGTTGGTGGAATGTACGGATGGCGTTGGAACGCCAGGTTTTGTGAGGGTGAAAGGGGTAGCGTATGATTGTAAGCACGCAAGTAAAGCATCGACGGTAACCGGGTTAGTGGTTAGAGCGACGGATAGCCGATGCGAGCACTCGGTGCGAGGAGCCCTTTGTTGGATGCAGGGCCCGGCGCGGATCGAAGCTGCGTCGCTTCTCTTCGAAGCGTCGTTGCCGATTCGGGCTTGGCCCCGCCCCGCACGGTCGAGTCCGGGCCTTGTCGGGCCAGGCGACCAGTCCGGTTCAAGGGCGAGTGGGAGGAAGCGGAACGGTGCCCCCTCGTGGGGACGGGGTTCCGACCAGGGGAGATTGAGCCATCGGGCCCGGGACCGCAAGGTGCCGTGCCGAGACGGTGCGTGGAATCTCGGCCCAACCAAACCACCTCCCTTGAACCGAAAGCCGGACGGATTCAACCTGCAGGCAACCAAACCACCCGAATTCATTGCTCGGCTTTATGAACCGAGTTTAATGATGTCACGACGCACCGAGGCTAGGATATAGTGGACTGTGATGATGATGGTGATAGTGATAGTGATCGTGATTTGATACGAAATTTATAATAGTGGGTAGAATTGGCAGTAAATGGAAAATTTTTGAATTGGTTGGAATTTGGACGAGCAAAATTTATAGTGAGAGACCCCCGATGTGGTGGGATGGCAAATCCACCATCCCTCACAAGTGGGGCAAATGCGCAATAGATTATGGGGTGTATGGCAGTGGAAACTAGCCCGGGTGGGTTAGGTTATATTGTTAGGGATCTAGCGAAGATGACATTAGGTGACGGTAAGGTTAGATAGTGACTGATACCTGTAGTGGGGACGCAGGTAGTTTAGTATGGATGATAATGACGAGGGAGCGCAATAGTTTAAAGGGACGACTGGGAAGCGCAAGTTTCAGAGGGGAGTAGTTAGATGAGATGATGCCGTGTGTTTGAGGATTGAACAGGTGTGATTGCACAGGTGTGCAACTGAACAGGTGTGTGGAGCAGTGTATGAGTGAGTGATGGTGATGTGTGTTGTGTTGACCAACTGGTCCAGGAAGAGGAGGAGGGTGCAGGTGGCACCAGGTGATTGCACAGGTGTGCAACAACAGGTGTATGTGGCTGTATGGAATAAATGGTATGGAGTATTGGAATGGATGGTCGTGGAGTGAGTATGGTGGAAATTGTGGAGTGGAGTGGATGGTGCGAAGGTGTGAATGGGGGAAGAGTGGACCCCCATCACGGATACCCGGGGCGGGTAGTGTAAGTGTTAGGTAGAGGGTACAGGTAAATTGTGGTTGGATATTGGCATCTGTGGTGCGAGGTGAAAGAATGGTATTTGGATGGGTGCATTAGTGTTGTGGAAATGGCTGGGCGTGTAGCCTGTTAGTGTGTGTAGTTGGTTTGGGCACTCCACCACTGTGAGGATGTCGGCCAGGTGAGGCCGCAGGTGGGCTCTGGGAGCCGGTAGTTGTGGATGGGGCCCGAGGATCCGGAGGACGGACCCGGGTAGCCCAGTGCCAGAGGGCACCAGGGGGTGACAGAGCCAGGAGAGGGCCTGCCCCAGTTAGTTAGGTTAGGGTGAGGAGCTAGGTAAGCTCGGGTGGCAACTGCAGTGGTGGAGGTGTGCAGGTGGGTAGACCTGCTGGGAGAGCTACACGTCGCAGCCCAGAAATTGTGCGAGGCACCGGGAGATGAATCGGGGGAGTGAGACCCCAAATTGAGAAGCAGCACAGTTTGGTCAATGGGAATTGGTTTTTAGAACCCATAGTGTAAGTTGGCCAATGGATTTGCAGGGAGAGACCCCGGGTAGTGTAAAGTGTGTTATTGTCATTTAGAAAGTAGTTAGGATGAAGTCTCCTCGCACCATCTGCATCCACTCACCTGAGGTGACAGGTACTCCGCACCATGCCATGTTTAATTATTTTTTACTGTGCAAATGTTTGGATTGTGAGACGCATCATGATGTGGGTGTGACATTGTGCTTTGATGTTCCATCTCTGCCTCCTTATGAGGATTGATGATGAATTTGGTGATGGCAAATTTTGAAGTAGAGGGATTGTGGAGACGAATTTGGTATAGGGGAAATATGGGGAAGACGTGACAGTAGTGACGAATTTGTAAATGTGTAGATTTTTGTACATATGGGGTAAGGGCAAGGGTAGGGTAGGTGACAGGGGGGTGACGTACGGTAGGGACGAGCTTTCTCACTTCGCCCTCCGTACGCATTTCGCCTTGCATTGCCTTATTGATGTGTACCCTTGTGACCTTACCCCTCGCTCAATTGTCTTTCCCCTTTTGTCTCCCACATGACCTGTGCGCCACTGGGTGCCGAGGGGAGCGTGCGTGGGTCGGCCATTGTGCGCCCGAAATTCCCAGAACCAGCTGTCTGCATCGATGCACCACATTATGGACCACATGTCTGTGGCCGAGCACCACTTATGGACCCCATGGGTTTGGGCATGGCCCCTCTGCTGGAACCGGCCATGAGGGCCCAAAATCTTGCTGGCGGACCTTGGCCACAGGGCACCGATGCCCCACAGGTGAACCACACGTAGTCGGCCCCTGTGGGCCATAAATAAAATAAAAACGGACACGTTAGGTGCATTCTTTTATTGCAAATAGGCCGCCAGCAAGGGAAGATGACAACACCAGGAAAATAATAATAACCAGCAGAGGGAGCCGAAGAGCAAGAGATCACCTGCAGGGTTAGGGGTTGTTGATTTTATTTTTATGGAACACTGATGAACTATGGTGACTGCACCGATTGGTGCTTGGGTGTGTATTGGTGCGTTTTTGGGTGCTTTAATGGTGCGTCGATGCAGATCAGACTGTCTCCCCCCCAGAAAGAACAATTACAGGTCCTGGGTTAGTTTTGTAAATAAAAGCAGAGTCATTGTAAATAATGCTCCCCACCGTCAGTGTATAGATGAAGACCATTTCGCGATTCGGTTAACTGTGGGCGTAAGTCTGTTAGGCAGGGTGCAATGGAGCAGCGGGACACATTTATTTATGTTTTAAAACTGTCGCACTCAGGGTCAGGTTAAAAGTAGAGGGAACTACACCTACGTGTCACACTAAAAGTAAAAGTTGTAGGCCCGGGACGTGCCTAAGAGGAGGAGGGTGCAGTGTTGCGGAGATGAGGACTGTATATTTTTTTGATTGTGTGCTGTACTATTATTATTATTGGTTATTCTGCGCCCCCCTACCTCCGGAGCTGTGTAAAGGTGAAAGGGCATCCCATAATTAGTCCACGAGCATACACATCAGCCAAGTAATAGAATACCCCTGTTGGTAGTTATCTCTTATTCTGTGTTTTAGGGTAAGGCTGTGTCTCCCATTAATTGAAGTACTCCATTGCACCAGTGAAAGAGAATAGATCCCCTTTCCTTCCCATCCCCAAAACCTCCATTTCCATATTACATCCCCTCTCGTCATTGCTGAGCCCTCGATTCCCAATCACCTCCCCTCCAATAACCGCCATTGACCATGTGCTTGAGTCGGAGAAGAAAGGCGTGTCTCCACCTCGTCAGAGGGGAGGAGGGGCGTGCCCACCCGTCGTCATCCAGGGCGGAGCCCGAGGGTCGCGCGACCAACCAGGGCCGAGGTGAGCACCCCGATGGGCATGTCCAAAACGCCGGCGGCGTAATCGCTGGAGGCGCTATAAAAGGCGCAAACGGAAGTGACTAGTGAGTTGGTCTGAGTCGGTTGCCAGAGGGAGTTGGTCGTCAAGAGAAAGTCGTGAAGAGTCAGTCAGTAGAGGTGGTGGTCAAATGGTTGCGTTGGTTGCGGTGAGGAGTCGGTGGTAAAGAGTGAGGGACCAAGAAAGAGTTGAGGGTTTGGACCAACGAGTCAGACAAGTCCTGGGAATGCAGCGGACGGAGGCCGCAGCAGCAAGAACACCCAACAGCCAAAGGGGGCCTGAACGGCGGTTTGGAGCAGGGCCGAAAAGGAACGGCGGCTGCTAAACGCGCCGGTTGAGCTGCAGGACCCCCTTGGACCTTTCCTCTCCCTCCAGCCATCCACCTCCTGCCTTTCCACCCTTCTTGTATACGTGAGTTTGTTTTGTTTGTTCTGTCCCTGGGTATTTAATTAAGTCTGTAGGTAAGCTAGTATTTTCCCTGTGTCACCTGCGTCTTATGTGTTGTAAATAAACCTTGATTGCTCCTTTTTGCTTGTGTAAATAATAAATCAAATTACTCTTCTGTCCGTCTATTCGTTTTATTCCTTTTCCTCTTGCATTTCGTCGTTTCAGTCTTTTCCCAGATTGGGCAGCTGTGGTGCGATACGGCCAAAGTTCTGGGTGAATCGGGTGAGTCAGGGATCCTGTTAGGTCGCGGTTAAATACACCACCGCTCGGTCATCATAACATCTAAACCGCGATCTGTAACAACTACATATGAGGAAGAGAGAGTTGGGATGGGTAGATAGAAGTTGGTCCATATTATCAGACAGCGAGATGTAGATGGAGTCATCACTGTTTGGTGGACGGTACAACACTCATTTGAACAAAAGGTGGGAGCGAAGGGGAAGCCGTAGCCAAAGGTATTCCTGGGGGTGAGGTGGAGAGAGGGCAGTGCAGGGCGAGTGAGGAAGAGAGTTTTTTTTATAAAGATAGCAACCCCCCCTCCAGGACGAGGCTCAGGTCTATCATACCGGAGGAGGGAGTAACCTGGGAGAGATACCAAGGAATCAGAGACATCAAGAAGGAGGAAAGTTTGTGTTAAGCAGATCACATCTGGTTTGTCAGAAGCAACCTGTATGGAGAGATCAGTCAAGTTTGAGCGGAGGCCCCGGATGTTTGAGGTCCATACTGTTAAAGAAGAGGAAGGGGGAGCATCGGATACAGAACAGGGGGGGGGGGGGGAGCGGTAGGGTAAGATGTGAAAGAGGAGGAAGAGGTAGGGAGAGCTGTTGAAGGTGTGTCAGAGATTTCAGAATAGCTTGGAGAAAGGGAAGAATGCGGTGGACAAAAGGTTTGATGGTGATTGGTTGAGGCGCAGTGAGGTGTTATTTGAGGAGGGGGAATAGTGAGGCAGAAGGTTGAGGGAGATGAAGGTGAAAGTTGGAAGGGGGAAGAAGCGGGGAGGACGCTTTGAGGAGGTGGGGTGAGAGGGGAGTCTAGGAGGGGAGGAGGGCGGGAGAGTCTCAGAGGGGAAGGGGGTGGGGGGAGTTTAGGAGGGAAGGGGCAAGGGGGGAGATCTGAAAGGGATGGGTGATGGGGAAGATTTGGAGGGGAGGGGCAAGGTGGAAGATTTGAAAGAGATGGGTGATGGGGATGATTTGGAGGGTAGAGGCAAGGGGGTAGATTTAGAGGGGAGGGGTGATGAGGAAGTTTTGGAGGGGGGCTGATGGGGAAGTTTTGGAGGGAAGGGGTGATGGGGGAGATTTGGAGGGGAGGGGCAAGGGGGAAGATTTGAAAGGGATGGGTGATGGGGAAGATTTGGAGGGGAGGGGCAAGGGGGTGGATTTGGAGGGGAGGGGTGATGGGGAAGTTTTGAAGGGGAGGGGTGATGGGGAAGTTTTGGAGGGAAGGGGTGATGGGGAGGTTTTGGAGGGAAGGGGTGATGGGGAAGTTTTGAAGGGGAGGGGTGATGGGGAAGTTTTTGAGGGAAGGGGTGATGGGGAAGTTTTGGATGGAAGGGGTGATGGGGAAGATTTGGAGGGGAGGGGCAAGGGGGTGGATTTGGAGGGGAGGGGTGATGGGGAAGTTTTGAAGGGGAGGGGTGATGGGGAAGTTTTTGAGGGAAGGGGTGATGGGGAGGTTTTGGAGGGAAGGGGTGATGGGAAAGATTTGGTGGGGAGGGGTGAGATTGGATTTTGAAAAATGTACGATTGAATTGAAATTCGAATAGGATTTACATATCAGCAAACTTAATTCAACCACCAACTATTTTTGAGATCAGCATCGGCCAAAAGGTCAACATAGATGAAAGGTCAACCTATTTTTTTTGAATTTCTAAAATCCTCAATTTTCATCCAATTGACTTGAAATTTGAAGAGGATTTACACATCAGCTAACTGAATTCAACCAACTATTTTGAGATTAGCGTAGGCCAAAAGGTCAACACAGCCCAAAGGTCAATCAATTTTTTTCTAATTGCTAAAATCTTCAATTTTCATCTGATAGACTTGAAATTTGAAAATAGATTGTCTTATCAGCTTATTGAATTCAACCATCAATTATAATGGAGGGCAACATCGGCCAAAAGGTCAAAGGCCAAAGGTCGACCACTTTTTTCGAATTTCTAAAATCCTCAATTTTCATCCGATTGACTTGAAATTTGAATAAGATTGTCATATCAGCTTACTGAATTCAACCACCAATTATAATTGAGGTCAACATAGGCCAAAAGGTCAACATAGGCCAAAATTCTAAAATTGCCAATTTTCATCCGATTAACTTAAACTTTGAAGACGATTTGCATATCAGGTCACTGAATTCTACCACAAATTATTTTTTAGGTCAAAATAATGCTCTGAGTGCCATTCTACATTGTTCTGTTTTGCCAAGTGTGGCTCCATAAGTGATTTTTCATTTATTGCATTGAAATAAATTCTGCCCCCATTGCCCTTCTACCTCTCCGGCATCCCTGCCTTTACCCCACGCACCCAGTGCAAAGAGGGGCAAAACATTTGGTTTTCTGTCAGTATGTCTGTAACCCCTTGGTGAGGAAAACCCCCTCAGGGTGGTTGTTTTTTGCTACAATGAATTGCTAAAACCTCCATCGTGCGAACCATAGGTCTTCTATCAAGTTTGGTTGCAATTAGTAATGAGCGAAAAAACGGTTAAAAAACAATCAAAAAAAATCATAGACAGACACCAAATTGCGTATTTTTGTCTGATGATGCAAAATGGTGTAAATATTGGAGGGATGGTGAGATTAATTACATTAAATTTATACGGTGTATCCCGACACGGATTTTTATGCCTCCACCAAAGCCGTCAGAGGCATTGTTTTTTCAGGTTGTTTGTCCGTGATAGGTTTCCATTACCACGATAACTTAAGAACGACTAAAGGGATTAAAGTTTAACAAGTTTGTATGATGATGAAAAGATTAACTTATTTGATTTTGATGCCAATGGTCAGAAATTATGCCAGGTTAAAAAAAAAAAAGTGATACTTGAGAACAGCTGAAAGGATTTAAATAAAACTTGGTACAATAATGCATAATGATGTGACAATGTAGGCAGAGACATATCAGTCAAAATCGTGACGTCGAGGAATGCCGTTCTAGTTACTCCCGCCAGGGAATAATGCATTCGCTCGTGTCCGTGTGTGCGTGTGTGTGTGTGTGTTCGTGTGTTTGTGAACACGATATCTGGAAAAGTTCTGAACGGATTTGGATGAAAGTTGGTGGGATGATTGCACTTGGGATAAGGAAGAATTGATTAGTTTTTGGTGAAGCTCAGGATATTATTCCGGATCCAGGAATTTTTTTTACCATTGGAAGATAGGGCTCATTTTTTTTTTTTTTACATTATCTTCTATATATTCTATATTTAACATTGTGATATGAAAATAGTTTTCATATTTGTTGTAAATGTCGTTTAAACTCGTGGTTATGCGTTAGAGCGGTGTATTTTGTTAGCAACGTCGCCTTCAAGGTTCTTTTTTTTCTAATAAAAACATATTCTGTCATTTTAAAACCACCAAAGTGTGTATTAGGTTTCACCGTTTCATAAAATGTATCGTTTGATACGTATAATGCTTTAAAACTGCTTTTTTTTTGTTTGTTTTTTTTTTACCTCAGAAGAGATATTAACATTTACCTCAGCGAATGTCAATCGCTGTGTCAGTATTTGATGAACTTACTAGTACCGACTGCAAAGCCGCAATGAGCCGGCGAAGCCAAAGCCGCAATGAGCCGGCAAAGCCAAAGCCGCTTGCCACTATTTTACCCATCACTATGGCATCAGTAGGTCAGGTAGTTGGTAGTAGGTAGGTAGGTAGTTGGTAGTAGGTAGTTGGTAGTAGGTAGGTGTAGTAGGTACCGTACCTGGTAAGACTTGGTAAAAGAGAAGAGCAGACAGTCCTCCCCAATGGCAATACCTGCATACAATAAATGTCACAAGAAGCTTAAGGAAGTAACTATACGATGTGCTAGCTACGGGCCTATTTTAAGAAATTTTAACTGGGCTTAACATACGTTTTCACAGTACCGTATGTGTGTCGTCTTCTAACTTCAGTCGCTGTCAGGCGCCAGGGCTGGTTCTCTGACTCTCCGGGCACGGCAGCTTCCTCCACCAGAAGACGTTAGCTTGCAGTGATTAATTCGGTGAATTCCGTCTCAACTTCGGATATTTCCGGCCTTGAAAAACTATCCGTATTTCTAAACTAAATATGTAAACCACTTATACCATATTTCTGGCCATGAAAAACTATCCCATATGGCCGCGATATTTCTAAAAAATAATTCTTCCTCAATGTTAGAATATTTGACGCCGTTTTCACCCTCCGAAACGCGTAATAATATTTTTTCAAATGCTCGAATCTCATTGGTTCTGGTGTTTGATGACGATTTTCGTTGAAGATAATGAGGTTGGTCTTAACGTATTTTAATTACTAATTAGAGGTTTCATTAGATTGTGAATCAAAGAACGACGGGTGAAACAAACTCCTATTTAACTTTTTCGCAATTGTTTTATGCAAACTTCCGCATCCGGTCGATGGCGGTCGCCATTGAGTGATTTCATTTTAGAAATATTTTTGCAAATGCTCGACTCTCATTGGGTCCGGTGTTTGGTGACGCGTTTTGTTGAAGATTACCAGGCCCGTGCGGGCCGATGTTGGTCTTAAATTATTTTATTAATACATTGGAGGTGCATAAGATTGTGAATCAAACGATGACGGGTGAAAGAAACTCCTAATGAACGTTTTTAATTTGTTATGCATACTATCGCATCCGCAACATGGCTGCGTCCACTGCGTTCGGAATTCTCGAGCCAAGGCATAATCAGGTTTTCAACATAATACGTACTCGTTTATTGACAACACCGGCTTCGCCGGCTATAAACACTTAGGTTGACTTATAAGTGTGACCAGCATATGCACGGGATTCTTCCCAGAAGAATGAGTGGTCGCATTAGCTTGTACGACTTAAAATGAACCAGTTTTGTTTTCACGTTTGGGCCAGTTTTACATATTGTATCCCTAAGGAATGAAACGAACGTTTTCCTGGCTTACAATATTCTAAATATATATCCGTGCAGTGTCTGTCTTGTGTTGTCTTGTCTTGTCTTATGTTGTCACTGAACTACTCCCTCAAACTTTTGTGAAATCGTACTATTCCAACTTAACCCACGGCGGGAGTATGTGCTCTACTGAGTGGCGTTCTCGTTTTTATTTGAAGCTATTGGCAAGTGTGGAGCAATTTTGATCGATTTACAGGAATCATAAGTACACACACCTGCCAGGTTGGTTGAATGTACACTGCTTTGTATGAACAACTGTTACACGACGCACAAAGCTAGTGGAATAAATTTGCTGTTGAGAGGGCTGATTATTGCTAAACCAGATCCCTCAGAACCAGAGTCAATACAATGTAATGGTGGGATCCATCCCATCCCTGCAAAAGCTTTTAAAATAATTTTAATATTTACAGGATAGCAAGTTTAATTAACTTGACAATTTCTAGACATACACTACATGGCCAAAAGTATGTGGACACCCGAACATCACACCCGTATGTGCTCGTCAAACATCTCCTTCCAAAATCATGGGCATTAATATTAAGTTAGTCCCCCCTTGGCTGCTATAACAGCCTTCACTCTTCTGGGAAGGCTTTCCAATAGATGTTGGAACACTGCTGCGGGGATTTGCTTCCATTCAGTCACAAGAGCATTAGTGAGGTTGGGCACTGATGTTGGGCGATCAGGCCTGGCTCGCAGTCGGCGTTCCAATTCATCCCAAAGGTGTTCGATGGGGTGGAGGTCAAGGCTCTGTGCAGGCCAGTCAAGTTCTTCCACACCGATCTCGACAAACCATTTCTGTATGGACTTCACTTTGTGCACAGGGGCACGCTGAAACAGAAAAGGGCCTTCCCCAAACAAAGTTGGAGCACACAATCATCTAAAATGTCATTGTATGCTGTCGCGTTAAGATTTTGCTTCACTGGAACTAAGGGGCCGAGTCTGAACCACGAAAAAGAGCCCCAGACCATTATTCCTCTTTTCACTATGCATTCGGGCAAGTAGCATTCTCCTGGCAACCACCAAACGCAGATGGTGAAGCACAATTCATCACTCCAGAGAACGCGTTTCCACTGCTCCAGAGTCCAATGGCGGCGAGCTTTACACCACTCCAGCTGACGCTTGGCATTGCACAAGGTGATCTTAGGCTTGTGTGCGGCTGCTCAGCCATGGAAACCCATTTCATGAAACTCCTGATGAACAGTTGTGCTGACGCTGCTTCCAGAGGCAGTTTGGAACTCGGTCGTGAGTGTTGCAACTGTGGACAGACTATTTTTACGTGCTAGGCACTTCAGCACTCGACGGTCCCGTTCTGTGAGCTTGTGTGGCCCACCACTTCGTGGCTGAGCTGTTCTTGCTCCGAGACGTTTCCACTTCACAATAACAGCACTTACAGTTGACCGGGGCAGCTCCAGCAGGACATAAATTTGACGAACTAACTTGGTTCCAATGGCATCCTATGACGGTGTCACGTTGAATGTCACCGATATTTTCAGTACATCTCATTCTCCTGCCAATGTTTGTCTATGGAGATTGCATGGCTGTGTGCTTGATTATGTATACCTGTCAGCAATGGGTGTGGCTGAAATAGCCAAATCCACTAATTATAAGGGGTGTTCGCATACTTTTGGCCATGCAGTGTAAGTCGAAGTTGATGGCAGAAGAAAACTAGTCTAGTAGGAAGAGGGGGGTATCATGCACCCCCCGGAAATATACTTCTAATCAGTTACAAGATTGGAAAAAGTGTAGAAAATGATGAACTGTGTTAAAAAGTTGTCAAAATGTCCCACATTATTTTTATGCAAATTAGTGTCGCCATTATCGAAAAATCTAGTTTTAGTATATCTCAGGCAATATTGCAGATAACTGAACAAATAAGGTGTCTAGACCCATGTTTTGAGGGTCAAAGATCATAAAACTATTCTTAAAGTGATCACATGTGTCTGTGTCATGCTAGTATGCAAATTAGTGCTGCCATTACAAAATAATCACATTTTTACCAATTAAGAGACTCCAGTATTGCAGATAACTGAATAATTAAGGTGTCTAGACCCATGCTTTGAGGGTCAAAGATCATAATAAAACTATTCCTGAAGTGGCCACATTTATCTCTGGTATGCTATTATGCAAATTAGTCCTGCCATTACTGCCATTTCCTATTTTCGTAAATGTATTCAATACCTCCGTTAATAGTTCTGCATCTTCGTCGATGCCAACTGATGTTGCTGGATATTCAACCTCCAAACCAACAAAGTAAGAAGTTAACTCAGCTACACACACACACACACACACACACACACACACACACACGCACACACACACACACACACACACACACACACACACGCACACACACACACACACATGTGGATGTCAGTTTCTGCATGGAATCAGAAACAAGCAGCATCACAGCTGAGCTAGCTAGCACCATGTTAGATATAGCTAGCCTCTTAAAATATATGGAGGTTTCTTGCTTAATTGTTGTTATCATTGCTGGTATCACTAAAACATTTGTTAGTGCCAAACATTAGCTACACACACATGTGGACGTCAGTTTCTGCATGGAACCAGAAACAGGCAGCATCAGAGCTGAGCTAGCTAGCACCATGTTAGCTAAAGCTAGCCTCTTAAAATCTACGTAGGGTTCCAGCTTAATTGTTGTTATCACTGCTTGTATCCCAAAAACATTTGTTAGCATCAAACATTAGGCTACTGTAGAACATGATGGTTGCATTCAGAACATCTGTTATCAGATTGAGAAGTCCAGATTTCATAACAGGGCACCTTTAACATTAATGGTGATTTCTCATTCATTTCTCTAACAGTGGTGGTAGAAGTAGACATTAAGTCGGCATGCCCAAAAGAAAACGGAGTGTCGATCGTGCAGCCCACAAATGCTCTCCACCTGCATGCATCCTTCATGTGCCAACCATGTCTGATCATGGTCATTTTACACCCCTCACTAAAATCAAAGGAACTGCTACAGAAAAACTACAACAGCTTCAGAAGATCCGAAATTGACGTCTCCACCAATCACATGAGTCCCCATATCGTATGCAATCAGTGTGTGACCAGATCCCTACAACTCTCCCCGATGACCTGGAAAGTGTTGGGTATCACCGCAACTGTTATCAGCGCTTTACTGGCAACCTTCAGCTTCTGGGAGATGGTACAGAACCAGAACCATCAACCTCACAGCGGCATCACTCCCCTCGTAAATCAGGGGGTTCTGCAGGACCCATCTTCCCACCAGAGTGCATTTTCTGTGACAAAGTGGAGATCAAAGATGGTCATCGCAAAACTGAGAGACCTGTATACTTCACATCTTATAAGAACAAAGAAAATGCATGGGAGCAAATTGAATCACGGGCTGAGAAAATGGGTCTAGTTCGACTTCATAGACAGGTGAAAAGCAAAGACCTCTTTGCTTGTGAGGCCAAACACCATCCGTCATGTTTTAAATCTTTCCGCACAGCATTCAGTTACTATGAGCGCTGGACTTGCAGAGCCGAAGGAGCAAAATATATCAAGCAGGCTTGCATGTCAGCCGCCCATGAAAATGTATTCGTCTCGGTACTGAAACACATTCAAACTCAGGTCGTCCAACAAAATGAGGTCCTACAGCTATCTTCCTTGCGCTTGCTCTATATCGAAGAACTTAAATCGAATGGGTACGAAAACTCAAATTATCGCTCCGAGAAACAACTGAAACGCCTACAGAATGACCCAATCAAGGAGCATATCCACTTCATGAAGGTTGATCATGACAAAGCTGATGCCATTTCTTTCTGGCTTGTGTACAGTTCAAATATCACCATTTACAATGCTCTTGCACGAGTTTACACTCTCGGAAGCACAGACAAGTACCAAAACGTTGCTCTCCTACTGCGTCAGAATATTACACAGGCTTTCAAAGAGTCCAAAGACCAACCCTGGCCGCCAACAGCTGACGACATGGAGCTCACTCCTGAAAATCTCCGACTCCCAGACCTTGTCCAGTTCCTCAGCACGGTTATGGCTGGCAAGGAAGACATGGAGACTGAAAAGATGAAGCGTCTGGTATTCTCCATTGGGCAAGACCTGTGCCGTGCAGTGTCAGAGGGAAAATGGAAGTTACCAAAACACATTCTACTCTGTGTGACTGTCAGGCACTCGTTCCGAAGCAGGCAGCTCACCATGATATTACACAGGCTTGGCCACTCTGAGAGCTACGATTTTGGCTTAGAGTTGGAAACTGCCCTGGTCAAGGTCCTGGACGAAGTCTTAACCTATCGGACACCCCAAATTGTGACAGGAGAGGGCAACCTCGTATTCCACTGTGAGTGGGACAACTTGAACAAAACCAATACCAATGTGCACGGCAGCAACATTGTCAACAGTGCTGGGGGAATCATGGTGCAGGAAGTCAAGCCTGGGTTCGAGAGCAACAAGGTCCGAATGCTGCCTATCATTGACAAGTCGCAACAGCGTAGCCTGAAAGTCGACACACCAGAAGCTCTCCCACCCTTGCACTTCACTCGCATTGGCCCAAAGTTTCCTGATGGCTCATCATTCACACCGCCTGCAGAGAATGATGTAGTCTATGCCACTAAGAGGCAAGAGTACTACATCTGGCTCTTCAGCAGGTATATCGGAAGCAGCGGCAAGCAGCCCGTGCCTGGACTAGGGGGCTTCACCTCTGCAACTGGTGCTCCTCCACCCAGAAAATCAACAGTGGACTACTTCACGCCCATCCAGCAACCGATCACTGACAACACAGTTGTTCGTGAGCTCCTGAAGCGTTCTGAGATAGCCACTGCTGAGGTGGGTCATAGGTGGGTCCTGAATACATTTGATCTGGGTGTCCGTTTGAAAGCTCTACCCATCATCTGGCATTGGTCAGATGAATTTGCCAGTCATGTGGTCCTTCAAAGGGAAGGGGGAGGTGGGGCCCTTGAAAAAGCTGGAGAAGAACCCCAGGTTTCACAAGGCGTTTAGTCAACTCGGTGACTACTGGACTCTCAAGCCTGAGGTGCTGAGGCAGTTGGAGCAATTCACCTGTGTGATGTATGGACAGAGTCGTGAGTCTTCAGTGGACGTCGTCTGTGCCAAGTTGCTACGCAAAATGGTTGGGGAAGACAAAAAACTCACTTCCAAGTCTAAGGTCGACCTGGCTCGACTTCCTCCATGCCACTCTGCTCTGAAGCCGCACGTCCAACGTGTGAACCACCGTGTCGCCTTGTACAAGCGAGCTGATGAAGCTATTCTGGAAAAGCCAAAACCCTAAGATGAGGGGCAAGGATGGATGAGGACTGATGAAGGAGTGTTGAAACCAGTATGGTCCTGCCCTACCAACCTCGCTAGTTGATCTCCTGGACACTGGAGAGCATGAACAGGAAGAGGAGGAGGACGAGGAAGGGGAGGACGAGGAAGGGGAGGACGAGTTGGACTCTGACGATTTCATTGAAAACAATGATGAGTGATTCATAGTGGAGAAGCATTTACCTGACTGTTTATCTGGAATGGGAAAGAGAAGAGTTCGATTATGATGTTTGACCCTTGTACCACAAAATAAATAAACACAGGTTAAAAACACAACATCTGTCTAGACACGTTATTTGTTCAGTTATCTGCAATATTGGAGTCTCTTAATTGGTAAAAATGTGATTATTTTGTAATGGTGGCACTAATTTGCATACTAGCATGACACAGACACATGTGATCACTTTAAGAATAGTTTTATTATGATCTTTGACCTTCAAAACATGGATCTAGACACCTTATTTGTTCAGTTATCTGCAATATTGCCTGAGATATAGTGAAACTAGATTTTTCGATAATGGCGGCACCAATTTGCATAAAAATGATACGTGGGACATTTTGACAACTTTTTAACATAGTTCATCATTTTCTACACAGTTTTTCCAATCTAGAAACACTGATTAGAAGTATATTTATGGGGGTGCATGATACCCCCCTCTTCCTACTAGACTAAACAGGCAGTGAAAGAACTGGCATCGAATTAGAAGCACTTAACAATTCCTCAACAGAATCAAGTGGAGAGCAGTGAAGTGGATAGCAGTGTAGCTGCAGACACTTGCTGAGCAGTATCTGCGGCACGTGAAAAGGTGGACATGATGATATTGGATTCGTAAACAAGAAAAGGCGTTTGATGCGAAAGTAGAGGATGGACTGTGCTGGAAAAAGATTGGGATAACGTGAAGTTAATAACACGATGTTAATGTGAACCTTCAAGGAACAAAATGCAGTCGATTCGTGCTAAAAGTTATTGCTTAGCCTGCGCCACATCTGGATTAGCCTCTGGTATAGATCTGATATAAAATGCAGTTGATTCGTGCTGAAAGTTCTTGCTTAGCCTACGCCACAACTGGATTAGCCTCTGGTGAAGATTTGGTATAAAATGCAGTTGAATAGTGTTGAAAGTTCTTGCTTAGGCTGCACCACAACTGGATTAGCCTTTGGTGTAGATCTGGTAGAAAATGCAGCCAAATACTGTTGAAAGTTCTTGCTGTCGGAGCCACACATGCATTTTTTCAGGCCAACCCTGAGACAAGTTCACGATAAGGACTATTATGACAGCTCCCTGCTAAGGCAATACATTCTGGGATAACGTTAGAAAGAAAGAAAGGGTGGAGGGAGGGTTGGGGGGGGGCGGGGGTGAAGAAGGAAAAGTCCTGTCGCATTTCAATTACGTTGAATAAGAAGTTGAGGATTGTGGAAGGGCGAGAAGCACAGAAAGCAGGAAAACACGAGCAGCAAGGCAGGATGGTTGAAAGATAGCTGCGTGCAAGCTCACACAATACTTCAAGCTGTGGATGAAGAGGCTCAAATAAAAAGGGGGGGGGGGGAACTGGATCCAAGTACAATGGAACTACAAATAAAAGGAGGTTGGGGCAGCAAGGGTGGAAAGCACAAGAATGACCGCATTGTTGTCACAACCAGTGACAAAATCCGGTAAAGGGCAGATTATGCAACACATTTAATGTCCTATTAAAACTTAACACCGCTCATCCATGTCAGCCTCCGCCAGTTATATCAGAACGAGCTGATTAGTCACATGGTCATGGATTGTTGAACCCAATATGGAGCCATTCAAAAATTATGTAATGCCATTTTTTGTGATGCACTTGCAGTGCATGCTGACGAGCTTAATCAACTACTTTAAGTGAGACCTTAAAAATCGAAACAAAGGAAAAAAAACAAGTTAGGGTTAATCGACTACATTTTTCATTCCCTTTCCAATGGTACAACGCTTATCGCCCACTACTTTCCATCCAATTAGCCACCCAAAGTTTGGTTCATGGAAAAAAACAAAAACAAACTCAAGGCCAAACTTAATGGAGAAATCCTTGACCCCACCTCCCCCCACCCTTTCCATGTCTTTTTAATATTTTTCAAATAAAAAAACAAAAAAAACCTGAGTTTTGAAGGATTGAGGTATCTCTAGCAGCCATTACGAGGATTTTTGTCACACTCTTATCACCTGCCCATACGTGCAGCTCAAAGTTCTGATCACTAGATTCGAAAACCTTCAAATCAGTTTATCTTTTTCTTGGTTGAAAAATAAATAAATCTAAAAACAACGCAAATTGATAGATCTTGCAGAGCTTCTCATTTTAACCTAAATATGTATATACCCCACTCAACGAGAGTGTGCCCCAGGGGGGATCGATACACTAAGGATTTTAGTTTACTACATTTTTATCCGACAGCTTCGATTTTTCCAGGGGGAAGGGGTGATGGGGGAGGGAACCCTTATCGTAACATGACACAAACAAAGCCAATGTAAATCTGACACAAACTCGAGAAGTATATAATCAGCAGAGGCCTACAGGCCTGATCTTAGGTCCACCAGAAAACCAGGACGACAGCTACATTATCTCGACTCCACACCCATCATGGCACCCAGACAAGTGATCGACCCCCAACAACAACCATGCGGAGCTCTTGTAGACCTGCGACAACCTGAAAAGTAAGGTGAGGGTTTAATGGGGGTAGCAAATTCATGACGAAGGGTGAGATGACCTGAGGTGAACAGCCACCTTGAAAGACAAAGTTAGTTCTGCTTTTATACCTGCTGTGGACCAGAAAGAAGGTGATGAAAGATAGAGGCCACAAACCAGTCTGCGATGTCGACGCAACAGACCGATATTCAGCTTCATCACGGGAGATTCCAATGATGTCGAACCTTGGACTCTATGGCATCAATACATGAAATATGAATACAATACTGTGACTCAAGTGCACTAACCCAAAGGGGATTGCAGCACTTGCAGAGCTGCACCAGGACGGAACTGCAGATAAAAGAATTTTTAGGTTAGTTCAGATTTGCCAAGGAAAGACTTGGCACGACGCAGGAAGCCCAGATGGTGGCTGGCTCTGATATGTGGTTTTCCCAGAATTGATTTGTACAGGGAACTGGAAAACCATTTAAATCCTAGACAGGCTTATTGTTGTGGATGGGGGTTTAGCTTTAGGTTTATTTGTGGAATTTAGCTTCCTGTTTTCAAGAAAAACGTTTTATTCATTCTATCGGCAAATTAACACACCTGACCAAGTATTCTAAAACGAGCATGTTCCGGTATCAAGTGAAAGAAAGTATAAAACGAGAGAGAATATTTGGATTAACTGTCTACTCAATCCTGTTCATATGAGGTAGAGTTTCATTTTAAAATGAAAGTGTGTGTGGGGGTGATGGAGGATAACATCCTGTTTGACAAATTTTCTGAAAAAACATTTTGGAGACGAAACCGTTTCAACACAGAAATTCAGGAAATAACCATTGCTATTTAATTTAATGGCAAAAAACTGATCACAATGAAATGGTTTTTATTTCAGATATGATGGCAGGAAAATTGTTATGGACAAGGAATTTCCATTCTTTCAGACCAGCTTTCGAGGGGTTAATGTACGTTCTATTGGAGGCTGAAAAAGAAGAAAACAAGGCAAAATACATTTACAATTTGTTTATGTAAAAAAAATAAGAGGAAGAGGAGTGGCTGGAATAAAATGTCTCCACAACCCATGCTACCTGCCCTTTGGAAATATGTACATCCATCTAGGCAGGCAAAGGAAAAATGCAAAAATAAAAATGTAAAAACATATATATACAGTCGTCCCTCGCTATATCGCGGTTCACTTTTCGCGGCTTCGGTACATCGCGGGTTTTTCTCGCTAGTATATGTAAAATTATATCGTGGATTTTTCGCTATATCGCGGGATTTTGCGGTATAAATGTATTTTTATATACTATTATTTTAAATATTTTTGTGGTAAAATAAGCATTTTCTAGCCTAAAAAATAAAAAAACGTAAAAAAACAAGAAAAATACAGTAATTAAAACATATTACAAGAAATAAAATACTGTACATAGTGTACAGCAGCAGAGTAGACAAAGAGACAAAGAGTCATGCGTATGGAAAACGCAGATGCGGCAGCTTCCACTTGCGCTAGTTACCCACGTAATGGGTAACTGTAATGCTCTTTCTGGCTGTGCAGTACATTCATCATCGTCATCACCTTCATCGTCATCAGTACTGCACAGCTAATTCATCATCATCTTCATCACGCAAGTTGTAGTATTGAAGAGCCGGGGCTCTTGCTTGATACGGACGAAATGACGGGCAAGACACAAACTCGTCCGAGAAGATATTTATTCTCAAAACCAACTCGGGAACACTGAAAAGCCCGTTTATCGGGCTGCATTATAAAGCACAACCAGAAACCGAAACCGAAAGCCACGCCTCTCAAGCGTGGCGTGCTTCGGTGGTCACGTGATCAACAGGTGTAGCTGATTATACCCGCACGCGCGGCACGCTTTGGTGGTCACATGACCAGCCACTCTGGTGCCGCGGATCCCCGCCGGTGACGTCACCGGCTGGAGCAAGGAGATTCTGATGTTGGTCTTGCTTGGGGGACCCATGGGTCGCTAGAGTATCTTCAATGGTGAGTACCCATTAGAATTTTATATGTTGTTAAAATTACGTATGTTTAAGTGTAAAAAGTGTTTAAGAGTATAGGAAGTGTTTATAAGAGTATGGGAAAGGTTAATAAGAGTGTGGGAAAGGTTAATAAGAGTGTGGGAAAGGTTAATAAGAGTGTGGGGAGGGTCATAAAGCTTTAAAATATATATAAATAATAAAATAAAAATATGGTCGCTACTTCGCGGATTTTCGTCTATCGCGGGGGGTTCTGGAACGTAACCCCCGCGATAAACGAGGGATCACTGTATGTATATATATATATATATGTCAGGTCGTAGATTTGTTATTGCTTAATGTTCTGTTATAAGACGTTGGTTGACTAATGCATTATGATTTAAATGTTGTTTAAAAATGCTATTTCATAAGTTAATAAAGGGTTTTCCGCTTCGCTTTAGTTTAAAATGAGAAAATACTCGCTTCGGTCATGCTGGACAAATGGCTCGTATACATGTGCCCTTTCGAGGCTAGATAAGCCTGGTCGTAAAATCCCTCTTTGATTCGCAGACGGTGCCTCGAGCCGCAGATGGAAAAACGGATTAGGCGCTTGGAATGTGAAACTTTATGTAGAATGCTTGGATTGCAGACATAAACCTTTTGATAGATCATTAAAACATTAATTATATTTCATATAATCACAGCGGCGCTTGAGTTACAATAAACATGCTTCGAACTTATGTTTAAATGAGAAATGTGAACTAAAAGGTGCATTCGACACCTGGAACTCATTAGAACAAACCTCATTTACTTTACGGTCTTATCAGGAACCAAAGAATGCACTCTCCCTTCAGTGAGTTACATTTTCTGTCACCTCGGAGCCTTGAAACCACATCTGGTCCGGATGATAACGGTGCGTGCTGCACTCCCCCAAGATGAAAGAACGGATGACGGTGGGGGCTAGGGATAACGGTGGGAGGAACTCTCGTAGTTCCTTTGTTCTCTCGGAGATTTTCTGATAAACGTGTCCCTATTTAAGCGGACTGTGAATCAATGCATTTTTCAGGAAGGCTGGACGTGGCATGACGGCGAGCCGTGCTGTAGAAGTTCGCTTCCTCCAGATCTGTATAATTGGTATATTTAATAAAGCTTCGTCATTCTCAAGCTGTTGGTGAAACTTCTTTTACGAACAAAGAGCTGTTTCTTGACATTTTGGTACCAGGAGTGGGGTGCAACGGGACAGTGACAGTCGAGGCGAATCCTGAACGACCCGAGGGGGGCTGCCTGAGGCCGGGACGCCGGCACGCTGATTTGTTTAAGGTGAGAATTGCTTTTCTTATCAGAGGGCTATTTTTCCAAATTCGTACCCCCCTCCTCGAACGGGCACAGTTTGTCTCCCCTGTCACCTGTGCTGCCTGCACTCCGAACAGAAATTGTAAGTAAAGGCTAATTTAAGCCTTGGAATGACGAGCCTTGTTAAATTCACCAGGATAACGTTAAGAGGGTAACGGATTTAACAGTAAGGTTAACGTTACAGTTAGCAAGGAGGGGAAATGTGAGGTCGGACAGCCATTAAGAGCTGAGCCAGGTGGCCAAGAACTTTCCAGGAAGGAACAGCCCAGAGACAAGATGGGGTATGCCATTGCATGCCAGGGAACGAAGGGCTGTGGCTAACTTAGAAGGCCAAAGGGACATGGCCAGGAAAAGGGAAATGCGCAGGTACCAGGTAGGCTTGACAAGAAGGTAGTGACAACTACGAGGTCAAGCCAGGAAAGTTGCTGAAGCTGTGGGGACAGAGGAAGCAAGCAACAGAGGTCCAGATAGAAACAGGCCAGGACCAGGTGAACAAGAGAAAATAAATAGGCTCACAGCAAGGGGCCAGGTAACCACAGGTAAGAAGGACAGAAGTGGTTTTTGAAATATTGAAATTTTAAGCATTATAGCTATGGTTATTGAAGCTACAAGGACAGAGGACAATTAAGTAAGCAGTTAAGCAAGTAAATCAGCGGTTGATGCCGCTGGACCAGATGCCAGACCAAGACCCCCCACCCCCCCAAGACCTGAGCTCAGTCCCGGGGCTCTAGGCAACACCCCAACACCCCCGCCCTGCCATACCCGTTCCACCTCAACCCACCCCGTCCAACCCGTCCCAAAAATCCTTTTCCTTGAATGAGAGACGTAATATGAATGAACAAAGATTGTACATGGGAGTGGCTGGAGAAGGGGCATGATTTGAGTCGATTTGATTTTCGCGCGGTCTGGGAGACTCACTGGTATATGAATGAGGAATGAATGTATATTGGGATATTAATTGACGTGTGTATCTGGCCAATGTATTTGTCTGTATGACATATGCAAAGCAGAGGGTTTCGGTGTGAAGCTTTGTAAGTGGTCTGCTTGACGTGCGGGGAAATTCAGGCCGGGAATGTCGATTTTAGCGTCTATCCGAGGGACCAGGTGAGGTCCTTAACTGAGTCCGGATTTTCAGTTGTTTGGGAGTGTTTGGGAGCGATTTGATATAAATCGGGTCAGGAAAGCACTCGGAGGAACGTTGATATGAAGTGGTTTCTTGGAGATGGTTACAAGATGGGCTGCTTTTTTTGTCTTTCGAGCGGCAGTCGGGCAGAAATTTGGAATTTGTTGAACTAAATTCAGAGTTTGAATCGAAATGTGTGTTTTACTTGAATTGAAGAGTTCATTCAATGGCAGATATTGTGTATTGTATGTGTGGGATATATCCCTGAGGCAGCTCACCTTTAGGATGATGATGTCATGTAGTGCATTTTGGGTCAGAGAGGTCAAGCGTCAGAGATCCTGTTTTTTGCGATGATTACGAGCTAGGGATGAGTTAATGACAGCTGACTGTTCTGACAGCTCAATGTTATGACAGCTCAATGTTATGACAGCTGACTGGTTGACAGGCGCCAAACTCATTTGAAAGGACTCATGTCCCAATGTGAGGTAAACCCCGCCGTAAACGCGAATAGAGCGGCGAGCAGTTTGGTTGCCGCGGCAATGGGCCTCGCAGGAAACCGCGAGGCGGGAGTGTTGGGATTCGTGTGGAGGCACGACGGTGCGCGCCAGGACAGGGGGCGGCGTGGCGTCGCCGCGTTGAGTTGGTTGTGCCAGGCCGATCGGCGATCTCTGAATTTAAATCGGATTTTTGTCGTGTGTATTGTGAATTTTAGCGTCTATCCGAGGATCCTGGTGATGTTCGTTTAATTAAAGTGTGGTACGAACCTGTGGTTTCCGCCGTGCAGCTCCGTGGAAGTTTGGGTATAGTTATTGTGCGTTCGGGCAGGAGCCGAGCGAGCCGCGAGTCACGTGTGCGCTGTATGGGGGGCTCTCGGTTTTGGGCAGTTGTTGTTGTAGTTGTGGATTGTATGAGTATATCCCTGTGGCCGATGTGACCTTGTGAGTCAATGGGTCGTGTAATGAGAAAGATTACAGATTGCTGGTGTGAAATTAGGTCATGGTGTGAACTGCGGTCAGACAAAGAAATACACACCCTTTGATCTGAAGGGAGAGCGGAGGTTGTGATTGCATTCCTGGTTCGCTGTGTACTGTATGTGGTTGTGTTTGTCTGTCTGTGGAGTTATATTTCAGGATATATTTTTTTCCAGGATATTCAGGATATTTCAGGAAATTTCAGGATTATATTTCAGGATGAGGCATGGATTTTAAGGAGGAGGTGTGTGCCCTGAGAAAATTGTGGATCGCGGATTGGGCACTCTGGGTGGGCACTGGGACTGCAGTGTGTGCGAAAGGTGTGCACCAGGTAGTAAGGGCGCTGCATTGTGAAGCACGCCTCCCACGGAAGTTCCTGGGCGGATTGTGACGGTTGTTGGATTCGTAGGGTGCTAGCATTTTGCGATGTGGAGCCTCAATAATGGTCGTTTGTTTGTCCGGATGTGGAGTTCTTGCAGGGAATGTCGCCGGACTTGTATTAGTTGTGGGATGAAAGCGCTGGTTACCCCAATTTGAAGTTTGACCTTTTAAAATTTATTTGACCTTTGTTCGAGATATGTAAGGGAAAGAGGTCAGAGGTAATTCACTAACCTTGGAAGAACGACAGGCTGTCAGTCTACTGGGTGTTGCTTTAACGGCAGGATATAGAACTTAAATCTGGAGAGAATATCGGGACATATACTGTATGTACGTAATTAGTGAACAGAGAATATCGGGACATATACTGTTGGTTAAACTGAAATCATGTACGTAATTAGTGAACAGAGAATATCGAGATCTGTTTTCTGTTGTTGTTATTGTTGTTGACGTCTCGATTCAGGGGACTCAAGAAATAAACAGATTTCCAGTGCCGACCGGAAGCGTCAGGTACAGTATGCTTGAATTTAATTTAACCGAGTCGAGTACAGTGACGTGTTCGATCGAGCAATGGGGATAGTCATGTTAAATGGAGGACGATTGGGAAGATGCAAAGAGATGCAAGTAACATGGATTAAGTTGTGGTATCAAGAGGTGGGTGCCGAGGTATATTGCGGTTATTATAACTCGCTGATTATAGGGGGCGCCGGGCGCACCGAGTACAGATCGGGTTGCAAGCGTGGAGCTTGGAGCAAGCATGGAGCAGGGTGGAAGTTGGCATTTCGATACTGTGGATTATATTGTGCCTGTCTGGAGAGGTGATGTCCTGTGCTGAGGCTGGTGACATGCCTCTGTTATTTGTCTGTCTGTCGGTCTGATTGTAAGTCTTTGGTACTATGGAGGGCTAATTGAGTGCTCAGGCATCATTGTTCCATGGAAGCAAGTACTGTGTACCTTGGGCCGAGTTGGGCCCAGGTACTCATGGGAATGGATCAAACCCACAAGGAAATTCAGTCGCTGAGGTTGCCAGAACTGAAAATCGAACTCTGGGCTTCTCAAATGGTCACAAAATTTGGACATAGAGAGATGGACAGGACAACAATGGAGTTTATATGGACGGGTTTGGGGCAGTTTCAATCTGACGATTACAGAGTGTTTTGTTCTGTTCACGAAACATGTAAAATTCATGGAGTTGAAGTGATTTGCAAGAAGACAGCAGAGTCAGCACTGGGATACAACCTCGTCCAGGGGTTTTGGTCCAGCCTGCAAGGAGTCCAGGGGTTTGTTTCAGGGGTTTTGGGGATGTTTTTGGATGCAAAAATGGGATGCTGTGCTCATCTGGATGTAGGATTGTAAATACTGACTGCTAGCAAATATATCCATCAAGGACGGGGAATGATGTGCAGTGCGATTGGGTAGGAGGTAAAGGCCATAAAACACCAAATCCATGAGGAACGAAATAAATGGAGACGTCGACAATCACATGATGGTTGGGATTGAAGAACAACCTACTGGGATTTCATGATGTCATCCGGCATGGTGAATGCGTTGATAAAAGTCTACTTTTGACTGGACCAAACGAGATCAAAGTTGGAAGTAAATCTAGATACATAAGGTGTGAAATATAGCATAAATAAGCTATAGGTAATGTAAATATGGCAGTGTAAGCTCGCTGAGGAAGAGTTACCTGTAGTAGGGGACGTAACAGATGGGTGGATTATAATGACGGGGGAGCGCAATAGTATAAGAGGCGACTGGGAAGCGCAGGTCGCAGAAGGGAGTAGTCAGCTTCGATGATGCAACAGCGTATGAGTGAGTAATTGTGATCTGTTTAAGTGTAAGAGGCGGTGGAGATGGAAGGAGGTGATGAAAGCGTGGATGAGGGTTTCTGCAGCCATGGAGGAGAGGGATGGATGGAGACGGGCGATGTGTTTTTAAGGTGAAAGAAGGCTGTCTTTATGACCTATTTAGTGTATTTGTCAAAGGAGAGGGTTTGATCAAAGAGGATGCCAAGATTCCGGTTGTGAGTGGATGTGGATACTGGGAAACCATCTATGTTGAGGGCAAGTTATGGATGGATTTGGTGAGTGGTTTTGGGTAAATGAAGATTAATTCAGATTTAGCGTAGTTAAGTTCGAGGAAGTTGATTTGAAGCCAGGATTTTATTTCAGTGATGCAGTTTGTCAGGAATGAGCGAATTGTGGTGATTAAGCTGTTGTAGATGCTGTCAATTTTGCTTTGGATGAATGAAAGGAAGGAGATGCAGTTGTCTACTCTGAATGACAGGTGGTGGTATCCAGGGCGCTGAGGAGTTTGTTCACGTTGTAAAGTTTGTTTATTTATTTGTTTATTTAGTTTGTTTATTGTCGAGAAGAGTGCTTTTGGGATTCCGGAGCCAGAGTGGATAATTTGAGAGTAGTAGGTGGAGTAGAGGGCATCTTTGTAGTGCTGTAGGTGGTCCTTGTAGGCTTGGGAGTGAACTGATTTGGGTTTAATAGGCACAAGCTGGTCTAAGCAGGGTGAGGAGGATGGTGTGATTGATGATGTCAAAGGCGGCGCTGAGGTGAGGAGGATGAGAATGTTGAGGTTGCCGGCGTCAGAGGAGAGAGAAGGTCGCTGGTGATTTTGAGGAGAGCAGTTTCAGTACTGTGGCTGGAGCAGAATCCGGATTGGAATGTTTCATATAGATTATTGGCAGAGTGGTGATGTTTGAGTTGAGTGGCCACAGCACGTTCCAAAACTTTTGACAGAAAGGGTAGGTTGGAGATGGGTCTGAAGTTATTTAGGGTGTCAGGGTTTAGTCCAGGGTTTTTCCAGAATGGGGGTGAAGTTTCACGAGTTTTTGGGGAAATCGGTATGTGAAGCTGGATTAAGTTGGAACCGCTTGGTGAGCCATGGAGATGGATTGGATGTTTTGTTGTTGGTTGTCTGGGAGTTCGGTTGTTGCATTGCCAAAGGTTTCTGTGTGGTGGACACACTCGTTGGCTGTTGTCTTGTGTGACGTGGGTGGAGATGTATGTGGCTGTGTGTGGCTGCCTGGAGTCGGGAAGGCGGCTACAGTGGTTGATATTGGTTGTGGATTGTCCGGGGTGCTTCGATTTGCATAGGGGGTGAAGATTGGGATATTACATTATTTTGAGTAAGTATTGGCATGAGTAATTACATAAGTAATTATGAGTTATTATGAGTAATTAGTGGTATGAGTATTAGTTATGAGTAAGTGATTATTTTAGTAAAGTTACATGTTTCGCTGTGTTGTTGATCTGGGGACAAGCTAGTTTGATAGGTACCCTGGGGTCTTCGGCGTGTCTATGTGTTTGTCTGTCTGTTACACCGGACTCTTGAATGGGTTTTCATGAGACGAATTTCAGACATAACAACAGTGAGAATCTATTTTGAGCGAATCACAGTGGGTGAGAAAACATTGTGTGTGACCAGACACCAGAACGGACCATAATTGGAATTGGAATTAGACCAGGTTATTTCTATTATTTGTTTATTCGTGAAAATAAATAAATAATAGGGGGAGGTTCATGGAGGTTAATGGTGGTTTGTTTGTGTTAATTCTAGTTGAAACTCTAGCTGAAGTAATTTTCGTTTAATTTTTATTTTTTATTTAATATTGACGTAGGAAACAGGCAAATGGGATGCTGAGAGAAGGATTGAATTTAATTTGAATTAAATTGTATTGAATTTAAAATTGAATATTGGATAAAATTGGATCCACTTGGAAAAAGTGGATTAGGAAATTGGAGACCAGGTGTTCTATGAAACTATGAATTGAATGAATTGAATCTATGAATTGGAGACCTGGAGACCAGGTGTTCCCAGGGCGCTTGTGGACCAGGTGTTCCACCAGAGGAAAAAGACCAGGTGTTTGTGGAGCACTTCACCTGCAGGAACGCCTTGGAACCAAGGTGGAAGGGACCAGTCCAGGTGTTGCTGACTACACCAACGGCAGTCTTTTGCGAGGGCAAGACCTCGTGGATCCACGCCACGCACTGTAAGTTGGCCATACAAGCACCAGACACTACACCACAGCAACCACAGTAAGGATGGGCCTAATCATAGGTACGATACTATTGATAGCGACAGCAGCTAGGGGAAGCTCCGATTCCAATAGATGCGAAAACGAAACCCGACACCTCACCGTAACATGGGGACAAAGAGTATCACTACCATATTTCGAACAGAAAGCCCTGCACACAAATTGGGTAAGCGTAAAATGGCTAGCACTGTCGGCAGGGCCTGGACGCGTTGGCATTGTACTACGAAAGCAACGAGAGTTCCGGGAAAACGGGCAAGCTAGCATTGAGACCTTGGCCCAACCAGGATACAAATGGGGAACCCCTGATTTTAAGCTACAAACACGCACGCGCCTAGAGAAAGGCATGACTATGCAGGTCCGGTGCAGCGTCTGGACCCCTGGAGCGGCCAGTGGCGAAACTAAACACACACCATGCATCGAATACATACTCACGCCACACCCCCAGGATAAGGCCCCAAAGAAGGGGGAAAACACATATTGGAAAGTGGCCAGGGAGGTGGCAACAATTCAAAATAGGACACACTGCTGGTCGTGCATGCACTTTCCCCAAGCAGGCACCACAGGAATAGACATGATAGTGCTACCTCTGTCCCTCAATGACCTCTGCTCACAACCTATCGATTCCCCATGTTTAGTCACCACGCTGGAAAGAGAAGGGGTTGACAACGGCAAGAGTTGCAATCGACAATTTAATTATCGCCCGTCAATGATTGCCCATGTGGCCGAGAGGCCTGCCCCCGTCTGGGTCAAACCACAG
The DNA here is from genome assembly GCF_964187855.1 of Myxine glutinosa. NCBI lineage: Eukaryota > Metazoa > Chordata > Myxini > Myxiniformes > Myxinidae > Myxine > Myxine glutinosa. The sequence goes on from NW_027616526.1 coordinate 254,067, forward strand.
AAAGGGATGGTCTGCCTCCAGGGTTCCGGCCACTTGCGTATGGGAGAATCAGAATGCGCCTACACTCTCCCCGGGAAGCTGGGACAAGGGAGCTCGGGGATTACATTACGAATAGTACTGCAAGATAAACACAACCACAACATAACGGCTATAACATTCTCTAGGGGGGTTAGTAGGATTAATGGGGTGGTAAAGGGACTCCGGTGCTTATCCACCCACCTGGTCCCACCCCATGGGACAATGTTTATATGCGGCGACAAGGCTTACCCCTATTTACCAAATAATTGGGGGGGCACATGTTATCTGGGTTCAGTCCTTCCTGACGTTGAGATACTGGATGAGCTAGACCCAAAGTCCTTGGACAGGCGTTATAAGAGGTCAGTCATGAACGAAGATGGAACCACTAAACTACACGGGAGCCTATGGGAAAAGGTGTTTGGTTTCTTCTTCCCAGGAGCGGGCACAGTCATGGATAGTTTCCGGATAGATAAATTGGCTTTGGCCCTAGAAAAGGTGGCAAACGACACCGCTACGGCTCATGACATACTATTGGACACGGTAATTCACATGCGTACAATGGTGATGCAGAATCGGGTGGCTTTGGACATGCTCCTGGCAGAGAAAGGAGGGGTATGCGGAATAATAGAGGGAAAATGTTGCACTTACATACCTGATCCGTCTGAAGGAGTGTCAGCCGCAATAGTGAGACTAAGGGAAACTAGCCACGCCCTGACGATCGATCGGATCGCGCGCGAGAATTCTTATAAATTTAGCTGGCTCACTGACTGGTTCCGGGGATGGACGGGCACCATAGTGAAGTGGTTATTGACCGCACTGGCCGTGATACTTGGGGTAGTAATTTGGGGGGCACTAATGCAATCTCTAGTCCTCCTCTGTATGAGAAAGTATTTTACAGGATGGAAATTGAAGAAGCCGCCGACAACGACTATGGTTCTGACCACAGAGGCCGTCGACCTGAATGGGTCCTTCAACAAGGCAGATGTGACCGGCGCTCCAGAAAATTGCATTGATGTCTGTGATGACTGTGATACTTGTGTTGATCCCATGTGGGAACTGGCTGCTGCCTGTAATGATGTCTGTGATGACTGTGATACTTGTGCTATAAACCCCTTGCGTGTACTGGCTAACGCTGCTTATGTATTACAAGCTGACAGCTGTACACCCCCTTCCGACCCAACTATGGATCTGATTGCGACGCTGGGTCTGGCGGTCGAGGGACCCGACGTGGATATCCTAGACCCGCAAGCCGACCAGGCGTCCATGGGAGACTTTGACATAAAGGAAGTCCCTCTCTTTACTTCAAAAGTTTTAAGTTCAAATGCTTCAAGTGAATCGGATTTTTACGTTCTGTACCCTGACCAGGAACATGAGACACAAGATACTGACGACATTATGTATTCCCCAGAACAGCAGCACGTGAGGGATCTCATGGGCATGATCGTTGATTAACTTCGAAGATCTGCAAGGACCGCGTCTGCAAAGGGTGGGGGGAGCAAGTTCCGCAGGGGAGGTGGTGGCCCCCTGGCGGGGCAGAACCTCATCTGGACCAGACGCCTTCGTTGTGGATCCGAAACGTTAATGGACTTTCATGTTCTGAGCCCTCGGGTTCCAAGCACGCACCACACGACACGTTCCCCAAATGCACGGGCGAGGCGCTATGGGCGCACGGTATGCCCTTGGGAGATACCCGCATTACACGATTGTCTTTTCAATAAAGCCCGATGTGGCACGTTGTCTCTTGAGATACTTTGTCTCGACGAGACAAGAGGAAGGAATGTCAGGTCGTAGATTTGTTATTGCTTAATGTTCTGTTATAAGACGTTGGTTGACTAATGCATTATGATTTAAATGTTGTTTAAAAATGCTATTTCATAAGTTAATAAAGGGTTTTCCGCTTCGCTTTAGTTTAAAATGAGAAAATACTCGCTTCGGTCATGCTGGACAAATGGCTCGTATACACGTGCCCTTTCGAGGCTAGATAAGCCCGGTCGTAAAATCCCTCTTTGATTCGCAGACGGCGCCTCGAGCCGCAGATGGAAAAACGGATTAGGCGCTTGGAATGTGAAACTTTATGTAGAATGCTTGGATTGCAGACATAAACCTTTTGATAGATCATTAAAACATTAATTATATTTCATATAATCACAGCGGCGCTTGAGTTACAATAAACATGCTTCGAACTTATGTTTAAATGAGAAATGTGAACTAAAAGGTGCATTCGACACCTGGAACTCATTAGAACAAACCTCATTTACTTTACGGTCTTATCAGGAACCAAAGAATGCACTCTCCCTTCAGTGAGTTACATTTTCTGTCACCTCGGAGCCTTGAAACCACATCTGGTCCGGATGATAACGGTGCGTGCTGCACTCCCCCAAGATGAAAGAACGGATGACGGTGGGGGCTAGGGATAACGGTGGGAGGAACTCTCGTAGTTCCTTTGTTCTCTCGGAGATTTTCTGATAAACGTGTCCCTATTTAAGCGGACTGTGAATCAATGCATTTTTCAGGAAGGCTGGACGTGGCATGATGGCGAGCCGTGCTGTAGAAGTTCGCTTCCTCCAGATCTGTATAATTGGTATATTTAATAAAGCTTCGTCATTCTCAAGCTGTTGGTGAAACTTCTTTTACGAACAAAGAGCTGTTTCTTGACATATATACTGAAACGCAAAAGAAACTTACCACCTTTGAAACCTTTAAATATCAACAATAACACTGCGTGTAGTAAATGTGTGAACTTATTTGTGGACAATAGTGTCCTCGCTGTCAGACAAAACGGTCACGGATGGTCACTTGAACCTTCAATGGTCACTTCATAGCACAGCTGTTGAACAGCCGTTTTGACTGTCAGTGATTAGCCAAGGGGTACGGGATGATTTTAATGAGCTGCACGTGATGTCTTGATATTGGCTTTAAAAAGGCCAGTGCAAAATGGGCATTTTGACCGAAAAATTTGACCATTTTGACCAACTACAAAAAGACCGAAAACACAAAAGAAACTTACCACCTTTGAAACCTTTAAATATCAACAATAACACTGCGTATAGTAAATGTGTGAACTTATTTGTGGACAATAGTGTCCTCACTGTCAGACAAAACGGTCACGGATGGTCACTTGAACCTTCAATGGTCACTTCATAGCACAGCTGTTGAACAGCCGTTTTGACTGTCAGTGATTACCCAAGGGGTACGGGATGATTTTAATGAGCTGCACGTGATGTCTTGATATTGGCTTTAAAAAGGCCAGTGCAAAATGGGCATTTTGACCGAAACATTTGACCATTTTGACCATTTTGACCAACTTCAAAAAGACCGAAAACGCAAAAGAAACTTACCACTTGTTTGAAATGTAATAAAATTGTAACAGTTCAAAATAAAACAAACCAACAATTGCTAATTGAAACATTGGCATTTTATTGATGACATGTCAAGTTTTTGACCAAGATACACCATCTCATCAGTTTGTTCTACAGTACAGAACAGCACAGGGTGCAATGTCAGTCCCCTTTCAATAGCGTGTATGGCCACCATTGTTTTGGATACAGGCAGTGCATCGTCGGCGTATACTGCCTACCAGTCTTTGGATGGATTGCTGCTGGATTCTGTCCCACTCAGTCCTCAATGTCTGAAGCAGCTCTGCCCGTGTCCTGGCCCTGCCAACGACGCGTCTCCCAAGCTCATCCCACAGGTGCTCTATGGGATTCAGGTCAGGGGAGAGCGCAGGCCACTGCATGGTGTTGATGTTCTCGCCTTGGAGAAATGCAGTGGTAAAGCGAGCAGCATGGGGACGAGCGTTGTCATGCTGAAAGGTTCTCAGTTCTGGGTGGTCTAGCAGGAATGGCAGCAGATGAGGTCGCAGGATGTTATCCACATACCGCTGGGCGTTAAGATTCCCATCCACAACCACCAGTGGCGTCCTGTACCGGCCTGATATGGCTGCCCACACCATCACACTTGGGCCACCCCACCTGTTGGCTTGACGCACGCAACAATCGGCATATCGCTCGCCAGTTCTTCTCCAGACACGCTCACGCCCATCAGGACTGTCCACACAGAACCTTGACTCTTCGCTGAAAGCGACCTCGTTCCACTGCGCCAAGGTCCACTGCTGATGCTGCTGGCACCATCTCTGACGGTTGCGGCGATGGGCAACCGTCATCATGGGGCCTCTGTATGGTCTTCTGGCAGTCAGACCATAGTCATGCAGTCGTCTTCGTGCAGTATCATTGGAGATCCGTGGGTTTGCACGCCCCGGAGTTTCTGCCGCAGTGCGGGATGCTGGACGGAATCGATCCCGCAGGTGACTTCGGACCATCTGCCTGACCTACCTTGCAGTGGTGACTCTTGGCCTCCCTGATCGAGGTCTGTCATCTGCAGAGTTGTGGAGGGTGTCTCTGTCAACCAGGGCCGATATCGTCTGGTGTGAACAGCCAAGGCGACGTGCCACCTCACGGTAGTTCAGTCCGCCTTGCAGCATGCCCAGGGCACGCTGCCGTTGATCCCTTGACAATCGTGGCATGTTGATTGAAATGCCCATTTTGCACTGGCCTTTTTAAAGCCAATATCAAGACATCACGTGCAGCTCATTAAAATCATCCCGTACCCCTTGACTAATCACTGACAGTCAAAACGGCTGTTCAACAGCTGTGCTATGAAGTGACCATTGAAGGTTCAAGTGACCAACCGTGACCGTTTTATCTGACAGTGAGGACACTATTGTCCACAAATAAGTTCACACATTTACTATACGCAGTGTTATTGTTGATATTTAAAGGTTTCAAAGGTGGTAAGTTTCTTTTGCGTTTCAGTATATATATATATATATATATATATATATATATTGTTGCGGAACCCAACGTTGGCCTCTGTTCCCCTTATCGAAGGGGGATTAGTCCCCTCGTTTATGACTGACCGACGTGGTCCCTGATGCTGTTCAGCGACCTCCGGAAAGGCCGGTGGCCCAGCCCTGTTCGTACCGCGGACAGATGTTAATTGCCGAGCGGTTTTAGCAACCGCGGCACAAACTATTAACAATGACTAGACCCGATTCCTGAACGTTGGCCAAATCGTGCCACAGGTATTCAATGGGGAAAAGACAAAGACGACGGATGTGAAGAAGAAGACAAAAGGTAGGAAATACGAATATGATTTATTACTACTATTTACAACCAAAATAAACCAAGGAAGAAGGAAGGATAATAAAATAAAGACAGAAAGAATGGAAGGAGACACAGTGCAATTATTAACTTCTCTATAAACAGTCTTACTTATACCCCAGGACAAGACACACAGAACAAACTCACGTACACAGAAGGATGGAATGGCAGGACTGAAGGACTGGAAGGAGAGAGGAAGGTTCAGCTGGGGCAGATGGTTCGGGCTTGATCCCGCACGGAACGCCGGGCTGGACCTCGATGGCCACCGATGCCACCGATCCTGGTTCCCGTGGGGTAATGGGTCGAAGCTGCCTCGTGGAGCCAACGCTGCCTGGTGGAGTCAAAGCTGCCTGGTGGAGTCAAAGCTGCCTGGTGGAGTCAAAGCTGCCTGGTGGAGTCATAGCTGCCTGGTGGAGTCAAAGCTGCGTGGTACTGCTTCTGCCGCATCTCTCTCTCTCCCTGTCTGAGCTCACCCCCAAAGGCTTCCGCACGCGCTTTTATTGCCCCTGGGGCGATCAAGCCGCCGGCCTCCAGGACACGCCCATTGGCGAGCTCGCCTCGGCCATGATTGGCCGCGAGGGCCCACCGATCCCACCCCCAGAGGAGGCGTTGGCAAGGCCATGCCTTGTTCCCGGTGCTGGGCTGACTCCTCCCACCTGCCACTCCGAGATGACCTCGTGGTTAATGGAGTCTTGCAGCGAAAAACCACCACCCCACAGCAGCGGCAGAATGCAGCAAACCACCCAGTGCAGTTGGCAATTGACGAAAGGGGGATGTGCAGGGAATCTACCTTATTCCACTTCGGTGCAATGGAGTGTTAATTAATGGAAGACACAGCCTTAATCTAATACACATAATAAGGAGATAACTACCGAACAAGGAGGAAATCTATGATTGGCTACGTGTGGTGTATGGAATAACTATGGAACGACCTTTGACCTTTATACACAACAAATGGAGGAAGGAGGGTGATACTTTACAACAACAAAAAAAACAAAAACACAATTCTCCTATCCACAACACTGCACCCTCCTCCTCTTAGGCACGTCCCGGGCCTATTAACTTTTACCTTTAGTGTGGCACGTAGGTGTAGTTCCCTCTACATTTAACCTGACCCTGAGTGTGACAGTTCTAAAACATAAATAAATATGTCCCGCTGCTCCATTGCACCCTGCCTAATAGACTCACGCCCACAGCTAACCGAATCGCGGAATGGTTTTCAAACTAAACACTTACGGTGGGGGTGCATTATTTACAATGACGCTACTTGTATTTACAAAACGCAACCCAGGACCTGTGATTGGTCTTTGGGGGGCTGGGGGGGGGGGCGGAGACAGCCTTTGCTGCATCGACACACCAGAAAGCACCAAAAACGCACCAAAACACCAAAACACCATCAAGCACCAATCAGTGCACAGTCATCACAGTTCATAATAAAAATAAACCAACAAACCCTGGTGCTGGTCTTTCTCTTCGGCTCCCTCTGCTGGCCATTGGTATTCTTCCAGTTGTTGTCTTTCTTCTTTGCTGGCAGCCTATTTGCAATAATAAAAAGGCACACAATGCGTCCATTTTTTATTTATTTATGGCCCACAGGGCCGACTATTGTGGTTCACCTGTGTGGCATCGGTGCCCTGTGACCGAGGTCCACCAGCAAGATCTCGGGCCATCATGGCCGGTTCCAGCAGAGGGGCTATGCCTCAACCCATGGGGTCCATCAGTGGTGCTCAGCCACAGACATGTGGTCCATAAGTGGTGCATCGATGCAGACAGCTGGTTGCGGGAGTTTCGGGCACACAATGGCGGAATCCTGCATGCTCCCCTCGACGCCCAGTGGCGCACAGTCCTCGGGTGGGAGACAAGGGGGGGGGGAGGAGACAGGTGAGCGAGGGGTAAGGTCACGAGGGTACACATCAACAAGGCAATGCAAGACGAGGTGCGTAAGAAGAGCGAAGTGAGAAATCTCGTCCCTACCGTATGTCACCCCCCCCCCCCTTACCTACTCTACCCTTGCCCTTGCCCCATATGTACAACAATTTACACATTACAAATCCGTCGCTACCGTCACGTCTTCCCCATATTTCCCCGACACCAAATTCGTCTTCACTCCCACTAATCCAAAATTTGCCATCACCAATTAATCATCAATCCTCAAAAGGAGGGCGAGATGGAACAACAGCACAATGTCACACCTACGTCATGATGCATCTCACATTCCAACATTTGCACAATAAAAAATAATCAAAACATCCATGGCATGGTGTGGAGTTCTGCCACCTCAGGTGAGTGGATGTAGATGGTGCGAGGAGATTCTTAATCCTAACTATCCCCTAAATGACCTTAGCACACTTTACACTACCCGGGGTCTTTCCCTGCCAAACCATTGGCCAACTTACTCTATGCGGTTTTAAGAACCAAAATCCCATTGACCAAACTGTGGTGCTTCATCAATTTGGGGTCTCACTCCCCCGATTTCAACTCCCTGTGCCCTTGCACAATTTCAGGACTGGGTCGTGTGGCTCTCCCAGCAGGTCTACCCACCTGCACACCTCCACCACTGTAGTTGCCTCCGAGCTTACCTGCTCCTTGACCTAACCTATCTACCTGGGGAAGGCCCTCTGGCGCTCTCCCCACTCGGTGCCCTCTGTGGCACTGGGCTAACCGGGTCCATCCTCCTGATCCTCGGGCCCCATCCACAACAACTCTACCGGCTCCCAGAGCCCACCTGCGGCCTCACCTGGCCTTCATCCTCACAGTGGTGGAGTGCCCATTCAACTACACATACTAACAGGCCACACGCCCAGCCATTTCCACGTCACTAATGCACCCATCCAAACTCCATTCTTCTACACGCACCACAGATGTCAATATCCAACCACAATTTACCTGTACCCTCTACCGAACTCTTAAACTACCCTCCCCGGGTATTCATGATGGGGGTCCACTCTTCCCCCATTCACACCTTCGCACCATCCACTCCACTCCACAGTTTCCACCATACTCACTCCACCCCATCCATTACCTACTCCATATATTCCACACTCCATGTATTCCCTACAACCATTCTCCATTCACCTGTAGTTGCACACCTGTGCAATCACTCCTACTGGTGCTTCCTGTGCCCTCCTTCCTCCCTGGACCATTTGGTCAACACAACACACAATTACCACTACTCAGTCATACACTGCTCCATACACCTCCATGCTCAACACAACTCACAATCACCTCCCGAGCATTGCCTAGCAATTCCTCATTTCACCAAGCCCGAGAGGCACCCATCGGCTGCACCACGGACGCACCCATCGGCTGCACCACAGACGCACCCATGGGCTGCACCACGGACACAGGCACCGGCGGCACCATGGACACGCGCACCGGCAGCACCACGGACACGCGCACCGGCGGCACCACAGACACGCGCATCGGCGGCACCACGGACACACCCACCGGTTGCACCACGGACACACGCAGCGGCGGCACCATGGACACACCTATCGGCTGCACCACGGACACCCGCACCGGCGGCACCACGGACACACCCACCGGCTGCACCACGGACACACGCACCGGCGGCACCATGGACACACCCATCGGCTGCACCACGGACACGCGCACCGGCGGCACCACGGACACACCCACCGGCTGCACCACGGACACGCGCACCGGCGGCACCATGGACACACCCATCGGCTGTACCACGGACACGTGCACCGGCGGCACCACGGACACACCCACCAGCTGCACCACGGACACACGC